>NC_056748.1:344073079-344238079 GCF_019279795.1 Protopterus annectens | reverse complement strand
AAAGGGACTGCAACTGTTTGGTTTGAGGGTTGTGTGTGTTGAAAAGTACTGTGCATGTGGGGGGATGGATTGCAGTGTATATAGAAGTAGCAAGTTTGATTATTTTTTTCACTTTCCATCAGAAACATCAACAATGTACACAAGTGACTGCCTAATGTAGTCTGGACAGGATGTGTGAGAGCAAATGATGTATGGCATAGTAGTACAGTAAATAGCATTGCCAGTTTATCCAACTTAGTTATTTGATTAAGTTATTGGCTATGATTCCTTTTGTGTGGGGTCTGTATGTGTTTGTATGTACATCCTGTAGTTAATTTTATAAAAATGTTATAATTTGTCTTGAATTTCAGTTCTTATATGTGAGACTTTATCCAATTTAGTTTTTAAAAATTCTGGCAAGATTCATTAATGCCTACAGGTGTATACCATTCTGATTGAATAGACAACAAACACATAACTCTCACCTTCTTCCTCCTAATTTTAGTTTTCCTACTGATTTTCTTGCAACCTTAAGATACGAGATGGATTCATAAATGTTACCACAATATGTAAACTGTCTGCATTTAGTCTAATCTTCTGAGTAAATAAACAGCACAAACATGTGGTAGGGATGTTCTTGAATACAGATGGTGTACGCTTAGTGTAGACATTCGTGAATCTGGCCCTTCATCTATTACTTAGCAAGAAGGCTTGTTTTATTCTTGCTTTAGATGTTAATGGCTTGCATTATAATATGCTACATCACCTAGAAATTGAAGCTTTTTATTTTTTATTCCCTTGGATAGACTCCAGTATCAAGTAATTTGATTGAACTTACTTATGTTTAATGATACTATAAATAACTCAAAAGTACTGCCATGGGTGCCCCTTGTGACATACTTATGCAGGTTTTGTAATGGACCTGTCTCCCCCCTATCAGTAAATCAGGACATCCCCAGTACCTGCCCCCTTCCCCTTATATCTAGGGAACAGATCATCACTGCTCTTTCAAAGACAAAAAAATATAGCCTCCATGGGACCCAATAACATACCAGGCTGCATCCTACATGAACTCAGGCAGAAACTTGCAGCACCATTAGGCACACTATTCGACCAAAGCCTGAGTACCAGCTTCATTCCATCTGAGTGAAGGACAGCCACTGTCATCCCTTTATACAAAGGTGGAGTGTTCACTGATCCAGGAAATTATAGACCATCAGCCTAACTAGCCTGATCTGCAAGGCCATGGAATGGATTATTATTGGGGTTGGGAGGGTGACCTAATGGTTAAGGTGTTTGCCTTACAAACACAAGGTACAGGGTTTGAATCTCACAGGAGATAATTGGCTAGGCTTAAAATGGCTCATAAGGGCAGTTAGCCTAGTATAACCTATGAACCTATGAATCATGGACCTCATTAACAAGGAAATTGGCAACCTCCAAACACTTGATCCCACTCAGTTTAGCTTAATCAAGGAGAGGTCATGTCTGCTAAATTTGGTTGACTTTTTTGAGACAGTCATCAAAGTCATGGACGAGGGGAAGACAGTGCACACCGCCTACCTTGACTTGGCTGAAGCCTTTGACACTATTCCCCACTAATTGATAAACTGTCTCAACTAGGCATCAATCTGTATGTTACCAGATGAGTAGCAAACTGGCTCAATGATGGAACCCACCTAGTCAAAATAGGGGAAGCAACCTCAAGGAGTAGATGCATAACAAGAGATGTACCCCAGGGTTTGGTCTTGGTGTCTTTGTTATTTGAGATGTACTTTTCTGAGGTGCAGGCCAAAACCAAAGGGCTATGGCTGACCATGTTTGCAGATGACTGCAAGCTGGGTGCTGTCATCAATTCCCCTAGTGATGAGGACATCCTCCAACAGAGTCTCACTCATACAAATGACATGTGCCAGAAATATGGCCTCAAGCTGAATACCAAAAAAATGCATCATCATCCCCTTTAGGGAGATTGATGTCCCCCACGAATTATCACATTAATAACAATGTCCTAAGCACACAGTCAGTCGTGAGGGATTTGGGCACCCAGGTTGATAGTAACCTGACTTTTGACCACCGTGTGGCTTCCATTGTACGGAAAGCCTTCTACATGGCCCACCTCATAAGTAAGGCTATCTCATGCAGGGACAAGAAGGTCATAACACGTGGTGTAAGCCACATACACTCTGGCTAGGCTTATAAATGCCCTAGGGCAGACAGCCTAGTACAAACCTATGAACCTATGTATTCTACCCTTATAAGGCCCAATATTGAGTACAATGCCCCTTTTGGTACATACCTTGCAAAGCACATACAGTAGCTGGAGAGACCACAGAGCTTCCTCACCAGGAGAATCCAGGTCCTCAAACATTTACCATACACAGATAGGCTAAAAGCCCTATCACTTTACTCAGTTTCATACAGACTCCTCAGAGATGACCTCTGTCTGGCATACAAGGTGATCACAGACCCCACTTTGATGGGACTGCTGCATATCTGCGCATCAAGCTCCATTCGAGTAACTCACACGCATGTCCTCAGCCTGGTCTTTGACATCAACAGGACTTGCTGGTGGGACAGATTTGTGTTCCAGAGACTCCCCCCATCTGTGGAATAGACACCCTCTCCACATCAAGCAGAGTACCTCTTTGATCCTTTTTACAAGCAACCTGGATAACTAGATTGGAAACAGAAACTATACCCCTGGGATTCCATCCGTGTCCCTGCTGGACAGGGGCATCGGGTGCTGACTTGTCTAAAACATGGGCTAAACTTTTGGCTAGGCTTATAGGGGCCTCTGGGCCAATAGCCTAGTAACCTCCTATGATCCTATAGCAAAAGAGCACATTTATGGAGTACTTTTTCAAGCATATATAGGCTTACTTGTTTAGGTAAGTTGATGTTTTTTTCATTTTTATTGTCAGGGGAGCCATTGGCATTTCTGACTTTTCTCTTCATTTAACTTCAAATAGGTTTGATTTTTCATTTTCTGATTATTTTCATTTATTTGCTGTTAAAATTTTAGAACTGAATCTTACAGGTAATCCATATAATAACATAATGACCAGGTTATTTCATAAAACTATGTGTACTCTTCCCTTTGAGAGACTCTTCAGGCCCAAAAGACTGTGCAGTTCTAACAATAATTTTATTGGTGATTCCAGTAACACCATGTCTGTTTCTTACGCATAGATTAACTAGATGGATATTATGAGGGCCTATCTGTCAGTATCTTACAGACCTACTATGGATGAACTATTCAGATTACATAATCCACAAATACACAATCACATTAGATTTAACTGCAAATTATTGCTTAGATAGGCAAACATATATTTTATAATTCCTTATACAAGCAATAATGCACAACAAGAGTGTATGTTACTGTATAAATAACACATGCCCAGTAATGTTATGAGGACCGACGCAACAGGTAGGAGGCCACTACATCCCTAGAAGGGTGTCATTTACACAGTAACACAATCCCTGGAGGGCATTATTGCACTTAGAGAATGGGTTGTCTGCAAAACTGGTGTGCTTTATTTACTTATTTTTTCATTTCTATATTATTATTTTTATATTTTAATGTAAAACAGTTCCTCTGCCTGTTTCATACTTGCACTTGCTGTAGTATATGTAAATGGTGTTGGAGGAAATATTTTACATTCAAAATATAACATTTTCAAAAAATGTCCAGATGTTTACTTGGTCCCTTACTCCTAAATTGAAGTAATTAAATAATGACATATATTTGAGTTTCAGATTTTATTTCCTTCAGAAAATGCATACTAACACAAACCATGTTATTCTAGTAATGTTCTAATTTTATAAGAGCAATATTTAAAATCTGTTCTTATTTTTTAGTCTTTGTTCCTCTTTATTTTAGGCTTTATCCAGATTTATTGAGCTAAGAAGTTGATAGGTATGCATATCTCTTAACTGCTGCTGCCACTGCTCATTCGCTCTCTATCTCGCTCTTTGTCTCCCACACAAACACACTTCCTCTTTCATGCACACATATACTCACAGATGCATAATACACTATGTACATGGAATGTTTATCTGTACATGATGGTAAATGGAGTCTTGTTTTTCTTTTCGGGAATCAGGACTGCACATGTATCCTACTGTTTAAATGAGGATAACTGTTTGTTCTCAGTCACTATAACTCACCTGACTTATTCTTTTGGGCAGTGCTAGATTTTTAATCTGTGTTCATTGTTGAATATAAATTGTGTTACACTGTGTACTTAATAATTAATGACAGTTAACATGAGAAAAAGACAGTCTAAGGAAAACAAAATGACACCAAGACACTTTATCTAGGATGCACTGCACTGGATATATTAACCAATGTTTTTCACTTGCTATGCATATTTTCATATTTTTAGTCACATTTTCATAATTAAGGTGCATAAACAAGAGCAACATTATTGAATTGTTATAGTATAGGACTGAAAACTGTACCATCATTGTCCATGCAGGGTGAAGTGTACACACACTGAATTTTGCAGGTTAATTATTTGTTATGAAAATGTGCAATATTTACATACTCACATGAATACTGACAAAGTGGACTAGACATTATAGCATAGTATCATCTTAAACCTCTGATGATTCTGGAGATAATAGTCTGTTATATTTGTACTGCTAGTTGTACACTGGAGATATGAGTGCCATTTATATTGTTAATTAGGCAAATGGGTATAATTTTCCTGCTTCTTACTTCTAATCTGTTTAACAAATAACTTTCAGAAAGGAATTGCTTATAATCATATGAAGGTAAGTGGGTGAACAAAAGTGCCACTCATGGAATGTGTCTACCTATCTTTTGTGTTTTCAAAGTTATGGTAAGTTATGAAAATTTAGATAAAACTCTTAAGTATGCAATTTTTGCAATGCAATATTAATTTATAGATGTTGACTGTACTATTATAATTGTAAATAAAAGTTTTTTGCTGGTGAGCAATTTATGTTGTTTTTAATATCATGAATTGTTCAAAAGACATTGATACTTGGCTTATACTTTTTTTCAGAAAAGTCTTAGGATTTTAAATATGCATGCAGGCTGCTGCAGCTGTTTTTGGTTTATAATCCATTTTTAAAGTGTAGTTTGCTTGTTTTTATTTGTTTAGGCTTGTGTTTTTGAATGTGCTTTTGGTTGCATGTGCTTTTTGTGCTATGACTTTTAGTGATTTGCATTTCTTGCATGTAGCAGTAATTTTGTGTCAACAAGACTGCTGTATATTGGAGAAAAGACAATAAAGTTTCTCATTTGATTTGCATTATTTCTCTTTCTCCAAATTGTAGCAACTTCAGAGTTTGAATAATAAAAAATAATAAAATAAGGCAGTTAAGCAGGACAACCCCCACATGGGAGGAAAAATAATTGGTGTCTATCGTGGCTGCCTTTGTTTTTTGCTCAATAAAACTGTTTACTCAAACAGTGCTAGTATGATCACATATGTTCTCAGGAAAACAAGGTTTTGAACAGTACTGTAATGGTTTGCTGTTTTGAGAAGTAAAAAACGGCACTCTTTACATTTGGTAACTATTGAGTTAATTAGGTTCAGTAAGTCAAGCATGGTAATGCTGCAACAAAAAGCTTGTAAAGTAACAGTAATGCAAATAAAGTATAGCTAAATTTAATTCCAGCAAATAGCTGAGCAGCTAATTTCAAAAATTTCAGTATTTGAATATCTAGAAATAATTTCTAACAAGGATATTTTGCAGCACGTGAAAAATATTATAGTTAGTTTTTTTAGGGGTGACCAAAGGTATTAATAGTCAAGAATACATTGAAGTTTAAATGGCACAGAGCTGAAGGATACAAATTTCTTGCACAAACTAAAACTGCATAATTTTTTAGAGGAACATTTAGACAGTAATCATCAATCCTCTGCTGTGAGACTTGAAGCATTTTGCAGCCAACATATCAAGACAGTAAATGATGGAAGTATTTCAATGCACATTGCTCTTACTGCTGTTTGTGTAATGGCAAAATCGTCTGCCAGGCAGATAGACATTTTAGTTTAAAGTGCATAACACAAATGTGCATTTCAAGCTTGAGCAATATTAGAAAGTCGTACATCTTAATATTTTTAAAATGTGCTTATGCAGTTACTAGTAAGAGTAAATATTTTCTTTTTCCTTCAACGCTTCATTATTTCTGAGTGCTATCATTCCAGACTAAAAGTCAACATATTTTTAACCAATAATATTTCCCTGTCACGGAATCACATAAACAAAAAATAGACCCAATGACCTTAATCACCCTGCCAAATTCTTTAGCAGTAAATGCTACATATATATATATATGGGAAAGAACATAAGTTAAAAGTTCATACTTTCAGTCACTAACCTTGGCGGGCAGCCAGTGAGCATAGATTTCGCACATACTCTTTGCTCATCTAAAACATATATGACACGAATCCTCCTTTCTTTGCTTTTTTCTTTTTCTTCACTTCCTACACCATCTTTTCAACCAGCTAACCCTTTCTGGCTCCACCAGGTTCTACACACCCCTCTTCCTTCTTGTGACTCGTACAGGCAGCAACCATCATTCAGTTGGCTCAGCCAATGAGGTCAAATGGACTCCCTATTCTTCACCAAAAGAATCTAGCTCCTCTAGGGCTCCCCTGTAATACTCCTTTTGACGTCTGTTGTTGCAACTGTATTTTTATCTTGTATTCTCTTCCCCATCACCTCTACTTCCAGTCTACAAAGGCTGAGATACACAGAGAGCTGGCACACTAATGCTGTACTATTATGTTCTTCCTGCCCCCTTCGCCAAATCTAGACTGTATTGGAGGCTGCCTGTCCCCCTCTGTCATTCTTTTGGTTTGATTTAAGGGGTGCAACCTCCATAACTTGAGTCACTCAATCCAGATTTATCAGTCCCCTTGCAACCATATTGCTTCCCTGTATTTGCTGACACTCCATTGGCTGTCCCATTCACCTACACATCTGCTGGGGTCTTGCTCTGTTCCATTAGCCTTGAAATCTACTGTCCTGCATCACATCTTCATAGATGTAAATACCTTGCCCATTGGGCCAGGTAGATAACCTCTTTATATTGCTTTTAATGTGGTAGGGGATACCATATGGATTACTGCTCCTGCCTGACATATGCACCCATATACCTCCTCATCTTATGAATCTATACATCTTCTTAAAGTTTCACTTTTCACCCAGAACGTTCCAAAACACACTTTAAAAATGTTTGTCCCTTTCCATAAAATAAAGGTTTGACATTTGACTAACAGGTCTACGGTCTTGTCATTCAGGGGAAGCTTTCTCGCTGTGTGTCCAGTGAGCTTGGCAATCTGGAAACTGATATTCTTGTATCAACTGGTTTAACCACTCTAATAAATGTATCCGGCCTCTTCCATCCAGTCCCTCTGCTAAGCACACATTTCATAAATTTTCTTGTCTCAGTCCTCACTCTAGATCTACCTGCTTTTCTAGTACTGTTTCAGTGTAGTCATATCAGCTCTGAATTTTTACTTCCTACAGTGTAATATCTTCATTCTAGATTACTAGTGTCAGTGCTCTTCTCTTCCTGGGACTTGAATAGAGTTGCACTACCTCTGCGTTTTTTCTACTTCCAACCTCAGTGCTGCCATATTTGTGTGATCTAGGATCCAATTTAGTGTTTTGTATGTCCGAGCTATTTTATGTAGGAGATATCAGTTAAAAAAACACCAGATAAATTTTGGCACACACATATACTTTTAAAGCAGAAATCTGGCAGTTTAACATTCATACAACTCACAAATAAACTTTAACTTGAGAGCAAAAATAATGGAACTGTATTTTTAAGTGCACATCAAGAAAGCATGATGTGGAATTAAATACTAATCATTCCATAAATAACTTTACTTTTTTCTCCGCTTTATCATACAAACTTAAAACACCAAACAAACATGCACATCTCCCTTTAAGAATGATATCTAACTCATTTCACAAACCTATATCATGTTATGTTATATATATTTTTTTAATTATTGTAGCTTGTTGACTGGGGTATTGGGCTGATCCCTAAGGATCAGTTTTAGCTCCTGCTGGGAGATGCATTATAATGCAGAAATATAGTGTGTAGGTTGAAAGGTCAATACCAGGCTGTTACAAAATACCATTGGTGGCCTTGCTGAAATAAGCCAAATTATAGGTACAAATTGACATTGACTAATTTTTTACCTAGTTATGTCCCCTTTCAATGAGGGCTTGAGAGGCCAGGGTGTGGTTAAGATTGCCCATCCAGGTTATGCTTTAAGACAGTCAGGAAACTACGTTGCTTTACATCAAAGTAAGTTTGGTATATAAAAAGAAGGATTCACTGGGATATGTATCTATCTCACCAGCAGGTCCTCTTTATTTTTTAGTGGAAGTTAAGATCTCTTGAGTGGTTGAGTGTGCTATTAATTCTGCAGATGTGTAGTAGGTCACATAAGATTGGATCATTTGAAGTTCTGTAGATCTAGACAGAGGTCACCTCTGAAGAGTCTGTAGGAAACAGAAAAACAAGAGACAGCCCATTAACGTTTTCTGGGTAGGTTAAGGAAGAAATTATCTTGATTTTCTCAGTAGGGAAACACTGCAGTTTCTCAGGCTGTGTCATATGCTTAGGCAGGTACATACCAGAGGGGCCATTATATTCTATTACAGGCCTGATGATAGAGTAGAGAGGGATGATAACTTCCTTAGATCAGGAAGAAATACTTCTGTTGATTTGTCTGGCTAGGTAAAAGGATATCCTCATGACAGTGGATACATGGTGGTCAAAGGATAGTTCACTGTCAGTGAAAGTGCCCAGGACCCTAATGGCTTAATCAGCTTTCAAATGGGTATCACCCATTTGGTAGGTCATGGCTGCCCAGCTTTTTACAAAAGACACAATGCTGAATTTCTTGGCATTTAGTTTTAAATCATGGTCCAGACCCTACTAATTGGAACATGCAAGTCCCTTGTGAAGGATCTGGAAGTCAGGTGGGAAGTTAATGACGGTTTCAATATTGCAGCCATCTGCTAACTTGGTTAGCCACAGGCCTTTGATGTTAGCCTTGACATAACAGAAGTAAATGCCAAAGAGAAGTTGTTTTAGGATTGATCCCTCGGGGCATCACTGGTAACTGCTCTTTTCAAAGACCTCATTCCACCCGTATTAATAGACTGGGTTCTGTCAGCAAGTCAGTTTGCTCTCTAGTGAGCAACATTGGGGTTTACATTTAGTTTGATTAACTTGTCATTAATTCCAGAATATGGGATGGTATCAAAGGCCTTGGCCAGGTCAAAGTAAGCCAGCATCCAATGCATCTGTGACTTGTTCAAATAAGTCCATCACGTTTATGTGGCATGATCTACCTTAAATGTAAACTGGATTGAGTTTAGGGCTTATAGACTACGTTAAATCCTGCTTACTAAGTTTCATAATCCTGTGTTCTAGTGCTTTCCAGATAAGGCTGGTGAGGTTTATAGCTCTATCGTGTCCTAGATCAGTCGTGGACCCCCCCCCCCCCATGGAAAAGGATGACTCTCATTGTTCTCCATTCCCCTGGCATGAATCCGGTGGAGAGGCTGAGGTTGAATAGGCCTAAAAGCAGGTTTAACAGAATGTTTCTTGTGCTGACAAGAAAGCAACCTGACACATCATCACGACCCATGGAGCAAATGTTTTTTTCCTTGGAAACACCATTCAGGACTTCATCAGAGATTATCAGAGGGAGTAGTGTACATGTGCTAATAAGATGAGAAAAGCTAAAAGGGAGATAGGGGAGTAAAGTTAGAGCTGAATTTATACACTAGTGTGTTGGCTATATCTTTCAGGGATGAGTAAATGTTGTTGCTTTTTTGTATTAGCTCTGATCATTGCTGGGCATTACTTCTAAGGTTTTTGACATAGCTAAAGAAAGCTTTATGTTTGTCCTTAGCAGAATTGTCAATTCTCAACTTGTACTTATTTTTGGAGGATTTAATTTTGTTTCAGAGTTCTTTGTTGTCAATATATTTTTGTGCTCTGCTCTAGACAATGGAGTATTAAGTTTTATTTTACAGTCCAGGGGTTTCTTCCCCTAATTGTATATTTCATTTGTACTAGAGTACAGTGATTATGGCTTTGACCAGCATGTGTCCGAGGTAGTAAGGAAATTCTTCTATGTTGCCTAACTCATAAGTAAGAGTATGGCATCTTGATCCAGGGGAAGTAATTGCTCCACCACACTTGGCCCTCATCAGACCCATCATTGTGCATAATGTCCCCTTCAGCATGTACCTGACCAGACACGCACAGCAACTGGAATGTATGCAAAGTTTTCTTAGAAAAAGAATACAGGGCATAAACACAATGTCATAGGCAGATTGCCTCAAAGCCCTATTCACTATTCTTGGTCTCCTACAGACTACAAAGAGGTGATCTATTAAAAACAAAAAAAGAACCACGTCCAAAGCACTAGGCAGAGAGTTTATTCCAAAAGTGCAACAAAAATCATATGACTTCACTTACTTAGATAGAGGTGATCTATGCCTGGCATAAAAGGCATCCCTGGACCCTGCTGTGATGAACCTTTTGCACATCTGCAAAATAACAGCATCAGAACTACTAAATCTAAAGACTTAAATTTTGCTTGCAACATAAACAGGACATGTTGGATAGGCAGATATGTCTAGCAGATAACTCCTGTTCTCTGGAATAGACTTCCCATCCATGTGAAACAAAGTCCATTCCTAACCTTACTTATGTTTAACTTGAACCACTGCATGTCACCCCTGGGCTGATGCCTATGTCTCTGATGGATAGAAGCAGACAGTAAATCTATTCATAACCAACGATCACTCCCTATATAAAAGTCTAAAACATGTAACTTGTGCGACACATTTGGGTTGCACAATTAGGCTTATAGAGGCCCTAGAGTTCATTAGCCTAGTGAACACCTATGAACATATGACTGTGTAGGTTTCCCAGTTAATGAAAGGATAGCTGAAATAATGTTAGGCTGTATAGGCTGTATACGGAGGGATGTAAGTTTGTTTAGCTATACCTCATGGGCTACAGGTGACATGGACGGGGGTATGGTATTTGGCTATGATATGGTACAGAGTTCATTTTGGGTCTGAAAGAGTGGTAGGTGCCAAAGCCCCAATACTGTGGGGTGCTGTCACTGTTCTGAAAACATGTTTCATCAACTAAGCAGGCAACTATATTTTCAAGTGTTAATGCCTGTAAGGAGTTTAACTTCTTCTTTATGCCCCTAACATTGAACAGTGCTAACTTTATATAGTGTTGACTGGCTATGTAGGTAATTTAAAGAAGCAGGCCTTGCCTAAAATGGGCAATATGAGGAGGGAAAAGGTCCTGGCCAATATACAGAAGCCATGATGAGAGGTGAAAACCATTGGTTGTCAGTCATCTTCTCCCATGCTGCTTTACCAGGAATGGCCTGTACCAGTCTCCTTATGGCTAGCAAACCAGCCAGGGTTATGAATCATCTCATCTCATCTCATTCTGATATATATTGGTTCTCCATAGAATGACACCAGTAATTGAATAGTCTGGGTATCTTTTGTTTGTATTGTGGTATCATTCTTGGCAATGGCAAGATACTGTTCAGTGCTAGTTTAACACCAATTTCAGATACATATTCTGAAAGTGCTATTATGTTCCTCTTTATATTATCCAGGGAATAATGTATCTCATTCACTTCTATGTGCACAATGGCTATGTAACATGTGTACTTAGGGTGAAAGGACTTGAAGGCCCTAGTGACACTGCCATTCCTAGCAGGTAACCATCACTTTGTCTTGGCCAGCTTGATGAGAGGTACATCTGTATGTCTGACTATGGACTCCCCTATGACTAAGACATTACTAGATGTACTGTTTCAGTCTTGTTCCCTTAAGGGATTCTGCTTGTAAGTTTTTTTGTTGTGTTTTTTAAGTGTTTGTGCATGTTTTTGCCTGTTAGTCTGATGCTGAGTGTCCTGTATACCATACCTGCATCTGAGGCTTTTGTGGTTTAGGCAGGGACTTTTATGAACCTCACTATAAGAGGGCTTCTGTCCAGTACATGGTTGGCATGGTTGCATTAGGTGGGTATCAGAACTGATGACATACTGGGTACAGTCTGCACTCTGAAGAGAGTTTGCCCTCCATGGTTAGTAAATACTTGAGCCTGTCAAAAATGCAATTGTCTACAAGAAGAATCAGAGGGTTCTCAGTGAGCATGTGACCGTTCTTGCTTTACCTCAATGCTCCTATTGGTACCAGATGCACAACAGATGATGAAGTAAGCTGTGACATCATGATATTTAGTTCCGGGTAAAATTGGGGGGGCATTAATGAGTGCTAATGAAGTCTATTTGCAGGAAGGGTCTATATTAGAACACTAGGATGGATAGATTTTAAAATAAATATTAGCAAGCTAAAATACAAACAGATTTATAGGTTTTAAACTGGGAAACAAGGACCAACTCATTATTTTTTTTAACTAATTCTGCAGGATTCCAGGAAGGTTTTCTTCTGAGATCTCAGGTCACAGTGGATAATATATATGTACATACATACACACACACACACACACACACACACACACACACACACACACACACACACTGCAGAAACTAATGCTGTACAGAAAGTTTGTATTGATATGTGACATTATATCCCACGAGTACAAATAAAACTTGCCAAGTAAACTTGGGCTGGTAAAGTTTATTTTACATTTATGGGGAAATTTTGCAGCATTTTCTGAAAACACTTCTCACTAGATCGCAAAATGGACCCAATTGTATTTCCTTTTTCTCTAAGTTGAAGCCAGGTTTTGCAGTAATAAATTATATGAAAATATACATTTTTACAGAGTGTTGTATAAATCAAAATTTGATGATCTCTTCTATATTTGTTGTTTTGTAAAGTAGTCTGACGATTTTCCATATTTATAGTTCTGTAAAGTGCTTATACAAAGTATCAGAGGCGCACTTGCACTTATTCTGTTTAACATGGTTATCACTAACATTTGTCCAGCTAATTGTTGCAGAAATGTAAGAAATGCTTTTCTTATCGCCTCTTATAATCCATTTCATTGGCAGTGCAATAGTGGCAAACTAGGCAATTTATTTTAATTACTTTATTGAATATAATGAAGCTTTGGTTAATGTTTGCATGGTTTACCTTGATGGACAAGTACGGTAATACCCACCAGCATTTTTTTTCCTCTTGAAGCTACCATATGCTTTCCATCTGATAGTTACATATGCAGTCTGAGGAATGCCCTGAAGAATCACTGTAATGCAGAAAGGAATCGTGTCTCAATTAATCGAAATGCTGCTAGTACTACATGACACATGAGTGAAAAGCAGCAAACTGACCAAATGATGTGAGCCTGAGAGGGATTACCTGTCACGAGTTGTCATCTCAAATCAAGTAAAAATGTGAGGTAACACTCTAATGACAAGAAAGGAATAACCAGAAGGTTTGTTAGAACAATGAAGTAATTAAGTAATTGTATTTATTATCTACTCATTTTTACACTGTATAGTCACAATGTGCAACGTTTCATTTTTCATGAAATGTGAAAAGCATTTGACTGTTTATATGCAAGTCTCTCTCATATATATATATATATATATATATATATATATATATATATATATATATATATATATATACATATATGTGTGTGTGTGTGTGTAAAACCTCTCTCTCTCTCTCTCTCTCTCTCTCTCTCTCTATATATATATATATATATATATATATATATATATACACACACACACTCTTTATTTTATATATATATATATATATATATATATATATATATACACACACTCTTTATTTTATATATATATATATATATATATATATATATATATATATATATATATATATATATATATATATATATAGTTATATAGCAACTGTATGTGAATATGCCTGCATATTTGTATAGCTAGATAGACAGAATCTATCAATCTTTTTATCTATGTACATGTGTGTGTGTGTATCTGCCTGTGTGTAGGGGAGGTTTTAGATGAGTGGCAATACCTTGAGTCACAAACTGATTTCCTCAAATTAAGACTATCTTACAGTGTTACATAGTTCCTGTATCAAATGAAGTAAATCCCCAGGGATTACCATGCCCTTTGTTGTTGTTGTTTAAAACTAAGGTACTGTTTTCCATTGATTTCAGAGGAATCTGGTAAGCAAATATTTGAAAAAGATGAGTAATCAGTATGACTTCATGAAGTTACCGCATATTTTTATAAATGCGCTCTCTTGTGGGTGATTTTCTGTTTAAGTTCTGATGTGATTATTATGTTTTCTATGGTGGCAGATGTGTTTGTGGTAGTGTTTTAGTTGTGTAGTGAAGATTATGCTAAATGATCCTTTTATAGTTTAGTTATATTTTAGAATTTTTATGATTATGTGCATTTTGTCCGTAATGCCATTTGCTGATTGGTTAGTTAAAGTCCACTGTATATTTTTACTGTGTATTTATTTGTTTATTTTCTTTCTTGTTTAAAACATGTTTGGATTTTAGTGCATAAAGTGCATGTATTTTCATTTTTTCTTTCTTTAGTTTTTTTTTTTGTTACTGAACTGTGGTTGGCATAAAGAATTGGAGTATCACAAGTAGCATTTCTGATTGTCTGGGAAGCTGATGATGTCCACATGATGGAAATAAGTGTTTTAATGATGTTCATAGACTGTGCATACACATACAAACTATGTGCAGTCTATGGATTTACTACAGCTTGATATTCTGCTGTGCCATATCTTATTTATTAGAGAAGGTAGAAGAGACCGGCAGGTTAGTCAATGGATAAATGAAGAGATGGCAGTTCTGCAGGAATGGTACCAGACTGTGGTGGTAACATCAGCGATGCATCCTATAATGACGCTCAGTTTACCAGTCACTCTGTGTCCCCATTCTCACCTATGGCCATTAGCTATGGTAGTATAAAGTAGATGAAACTGTGTATACAAGTAGCAGGAATGAGTTTCCTGTGCAGTGATGGAGTGAACAGATCTGTAATCTGTCAGAACCCCAGACTCCAGTAACTGCTGTTCTTTGAAGTCATTTAAAGAGGTTTGTGTACCTTATGAGATGCCATTCACAGAAAGTGTACCAGGTGCACCCCAGTGGGAGGAGGACACACCCAGTGGAGGGATTGTATTTTCAAGTTGTTTGCCTGGGAATGCCTGTTTACTTTTTAGGATGAGCCTGGAGAGTGTTGCTTTGAATAGGTAAATCTATTGTACTCTGGTCATCTTGTTACCACCAAGACCTTCACAGAAAAAGGGGGTTAGAAGCTGAATGCATTAAAGGAGAACCACACCTACAGACTCAGAAAACATATTTTTCTAATCATGTTTTGATGTTTCCTTCATTTTAATACGATTCTGTGACCATGTACAGTTTTTTAAATATTTTATATGTAATTACAGTGTCTGACCACATGGGGTCTAGCATCTTGAAGTGATTTTGATTCTCTCTTCTTCCTGTATGCATCCCAGAATGCAGTGTTTGTCTTTTAATAATTACATTACATAGGATGCTTTGTTCCCAAGCTGCTATGACAGCATTGATTTTACAGGCATAAACTTCCTTCTTTCAGGCAATGTATTCAACTGTTTTTTTCATGTTGTTGAAAGAATTCTTAAAACACAAACAGTAATAATGCCACAGAACACATTTTCAAACAGTTTTACACTGTATATTCTTTTTTGAGTTTCTAATCTTCATTCTTTAGTGGTGCCTGAATGTACTTCTGTAGCTCACCCCCATCCCCCTTCATACTTCATCTGTCCAGCTCTGAGGGTTCTAAAGGTAATTTAAGCTGCTAGCAGCTTTACATACCTCTCAACTGTACAGATTTTCACAGAATGTCCAGATTTTTGCCTGATATTTTTTGTGTGTTCCCCCTAAAATCAGTTCCTTTCTGGCAGATAGCTGAGGATTGAGGTAATTTAAATAATGACAAACATTTGAGTTTAAGACTCCACATCCTTCAGAAAATTCATGCTAATGCAAAACATATTATTCTATCAACTTTCTAAGTTTGTAAGAGCAATATTTAAAATCTGTCCCTATTTGTCTCACCATCATTTTAGGCTTTGTCCAGATTTTTTGATCTAAGAGGTTGAGAGGTAGACAGGTCAGAGCAGGAGAGATGAGTCGTGCACTGTTTTCTTGTTCTAGTCTTTCTGTATTGACAGTGTGGCAGTTACTTCTGCTTCACTATTGCCTTCCCCCTGTTCTGAAATTGTAATCCATGCACCTTAGTTAATGGAAATGCACTGCTTGATAAACTGTATGACTCTTAATCCTAGGGCTTCGTGTTAAATGAGAATCCTATTCAAAATTTTATATAATCTCCTTCTATCACTTTACAGTCAGATTTGCAGCAATACCAAACCTACAAGAAATGATTCTTCAGGGAAATGTACTGCCCTTATTTTCTCCCCCATTATTAACCCAGTGAGTATGTCAATTTATTTTCAATATAGCAAAGTTGCTGTATCTGTAATAAATGAGATTATGTGCTCTTGGCCCATGACTGCACTTCATAAACTTCTTCATACAGTAATATAGTACCTGATGGCTATTAACTGACTATGTATTACCATTACTGAATAATGTACGGTAGGTGTGACTTCTACATTCTAGCCGTATGATGATAGTACAACAAAATCGTTTGCACTTAGGTAACAGTCCAGTGTAATTATAGAGTTTTACATGTCTGCTTACAGATAGTTTGTTGAACTGTCAGTAACAATTGATATTGCTATGTCCCCTGAGATACCAAGCTAAAATTCTTTTCTTTTGCTTTTGACAGTACACAATGTACAATTGCTGCTCAAAGTGCACCGAAGCATAGCTTGTATTACCCACAATACTGTGGAGATTTTGTAGTAGTGCTGCATACGTATATAACAGGTAGTGTTTGTCATCCAGTTTGAGTGCATCTTGTAAAGGCTTCAGGGCCATTAGCCTAGTACACACCTATGACCGATGAACCTATATGTATATATGTGTGTGTGTGTATATATATATATATATATATATATATATATATATATATATATATATATATATATATATATATATATATATATATATATGGTAGATGTCTTCTTAAATTCACCTAGTGATGTGAGCATCCTTCCAAAGGGCCTTACCCCAAGTAATGACTGTTGGCAGAAACATGGCTTCAAAAAGTAATGACCATAAATGCATCATTATCCCCTTTGGGGAAAATGTCATCCCCACTAATTATCACCCACTAATTACAACAACGTACTAAGCATGCAATCAGTCATGAGGGACTTGGGCACACAGGTTCATAGCAACCTGACTTTTAACCACCATTTTGCCTAAGTTGTTTGGAATGCTATTTACAAGGCCCACATCATAAATAAGGCTATTTTATCCAGGAACAAGTAGGTCATAGCATCCCTGTAATCCTCCCGTATCAGACACATTGAGTACAATGCCCCCTTCTGCATGTCGCACTTGGAGAGACCACAGAGGTTCTTTACCAGGAAAATCCAGAGTCTCAAAAAATATGCTATACTATTAGGCTAAAAGCCCTATCCCTCTACTCAGTGTCATACAGAGTGCTTTGCAGTGACCTATATATATATATATATATATATATATATATATATATATATATATATATATATATACATACACACACACACACATATGTATATGCATACAAGGCCATTTCATATGCAGCATAGATGGAGATACTGCATATCCGTAAGACAAACTCCCTTTGGTGCAACCCCCACACAAACCCTTAACATGGTCTGTGACATTAACAGAACTTGTTTGTGGGATAGATTTGTGTCCCAAAGACTCCCCCGTCTGTGCAATCGACTCCCTCTCCATGTCAAGCAGAGTACCTCTCTAGTCCTCTTTAAGAGGAGCATGGACAACTGGATGGGAAACAGAAAATTATACCCCTGGGATTGCACCTGTGTCACTGCTGTTTAGGGGAAACGGGTGCTGACTTTGAGGGAACATGGACAAAATTCTTTTCTAAGCTTATAAGGGCCAACAGGCCAGTAGCCTAGTATCATCCAATGAACCAATAAGGGAACCACTGCAACTTATTACATTCTGTGTAATTTGTGTGCTGTATGGAAACATTTCTGTAAATATTTATAGGTCAACCTGTCACTGGCAATTTCCTATACTTTGGCCTTAGGACTCTGTAACATATCAGTGACCCTATGACGCACATGTACTATTGATTAGTTATGGATGTCCACTGCACTAATGTTCTGATTCAGTTCCTTTCACCACGTCATAGAAAGATCTGCCATACTATTTGGCAGTGGTGTGGTAGCAGATACAGTTTTCTGCACCATCCACTGCATCTACCACTCAGTACCCAGCAAACCAGATGCCTGCCTCTTTAGAGAGTAATGAAGATCAGGTTGTGAATGGTGACCTGAAGGGCCTCATGGTGGTGTCTGTGACCACCAATCTGGAGGGATGGGTGTGGGCTCCTCATTCCAGAGTGTGTCACCTGTTGTAAATGTGGCTGCTGTTGAAGAATGAAGGTAGACTGATACTGTATGCCAGCACTAGCACCTTGGAGCTCCTCCTTGTGCAGCTGATAGAGCTGTAATACCAGCTGTCTACTGGGCCACCAAAGGTTGCATCGAGCCACGAAGTCAGACACAGAGGTGACTGAGTTCTGGGTGGGCTCCCTTCTGGATTGGTCTATCGAGCCCTCTTCATCTCCTCCTATCTTACACCATTGTATTCTCCATCCTTTTGGGGAAGTTTCCATCCTGTGTTTATAGTCCAATCTTCCATTATCAGTTGTCTGCCGTCTGTCATTCTGTCTCACTCCACTGTTGCCCTCCTACATGTCACTACCACCCATCAGTTTTGTCTGCATTATGTTAAGTCTGCCCCTACAGAAAAAGGCAACTATACTCACAAAAAGTAATTATACCCATGTCTCCAACACGCAAATCATTTGTGTTACTCTGTGTTCTCTTCCCCACTTCTGATGTTCCTATATCATCATTTATATGATAAAATTACTTGGCACTTTGTTGTAAACTGCCCTGGATTTGTCTGCCAGTTATAACTGTGTTGCAGCTAAAAAGCACTAGGATGTGCGTCAACAAGCATAATGCCAAGCACATCACCTGCCTGATGTTTTATTTTGGTCACATGACCTCTCAGTATTGTCATTCCAGCAGGATTGTTACCTCAGCCATAAAGGTTCATTGTGAAGAAGTCTACTGTTATACAGGAGTATGACTGCATTTATTCATGTTTAACCCCAGTCAGGCTGCATGGAAATTAATCATGCTAACTCCCACTGCAAGGTTGTGATATACTTTTCTCAATACCTTCTTTATCTCACTCATGTTACCACAACTTCACTTCGTATTTGTCTCACGGCCTTGTTCCTAACATCAGACTTTAAATTGTAAGACATTCTGCCCCCAACACACACACACACACACACACATATTGCCTGCCTTTCCATAAGCAACAGTACTACTGCTTCTACCCCAACAAGCATGACAACTTCTGAAACTGGTGCAAACTACAAACTGTATATAATGCATAATAAATTCATTACTTTACATTGCTTACTTTTCAAAGGGACCGAGACCTTTCCCGACCCTCCAACCTTTCTAAAAATACCTTTTTTATGAAGAAAGACAGTGCCATGCTTAGCATTTCAAGACCACTAAATCATTTTACTGTTGCTTACATGGTAATACCTGCTTGCAAAACTGCAGTAATAAGAGTCCCTGTAGTGGAAATAAATGAAATAAAAGAAATGCTTACCTTTACAGCAACAGTAGCAGGTAAAGAACTGTCCCTCAATACACACTGCAGCTAATACTAACACCTGCACTCAATTACTGATTATAAACACAGGTAGACAAAGGAGGACTAACTTCACAGAATGGGCGTATCTATGCATTCTGCCGGTATCATGCAAACCTTGTGATGTCAGTTTTGGGAAGGAACATTAAGAAAAGTACAGCTACTTTACTGCAGTCCTGACATCAGCATTCTGGAGACTACAGCAACCTTTTTATCAGTGCGAGATTTGCTTTGGAAACCTTAAACTAAAACAGTACGGCAAAGAATCTCCATATAAAACAGATGGAATGTCAGCTTTAAAATGCTGCATAACTGATTCATTTAATAGCACCGGAAAACAGGAATGAAAAGTGCAGAAATGTTGAGCATTTCTCCACTGAATTCACATTGTTCTCCTTTAATGTCTGTCTATTATGCATTCATCTGTCTCTCAGTCTTTCTACTGTCCTATGAGTTTGTATGTGTGTGTATCCATGGTTCCCATTCAGAAGCCTGAAACATCATAAGCCTGAAAATCAAAATCCTGAAACCAAAAGCCTGAAAATTCAGAATCCTGAAAACTCAAAATCCTGAAAGCCCAAAATCCTGAAACTCAAAATCCTGAAAACACAAATAATGCTAATATGTCACTATAAAGACACTAATATCTACCAACTGACCCTGACCCTAACCCTAACCCTAAGGTCCGACACTCACCTGACTCGCCCTAAACCTAACTCACTTCCCCTAACCCCAATATTTGTCACTATTGCATACATGCCTAACCTGCGCCCTAACCCTAACTCACTTAAACCACCCCTAACCCTAAAATAAAACCAACTGCACACTTACCTGACCCCAACGCATGACCTAACACCACAGGGCTAACAATAGCAAAGCCACAATGACATCAGTATGTCTATTTTGTGTTTTCAGGATTTTGGTCTTTCAGGATTTTGGTCTTTCAGGATTTTGGTCTTTCAGGATTTTGGTCTTTCAGGATTTTGGGCTTTCAGGATTTTGAGTTTTCAGGATTCTGAGTTTTCAGGATTTTGGTTTCAGGATTTTGATTTTCAGGCTTATGATGTTTCAGGCTTCTGAATGGGAACCGTATCCATATATATATATATATATATATATATATATATATATATATATCTATATCTATGAGTCTACTTTACATGGTTGACTTTTCACAAAGTCTACTTTCATATGGCCGAGACCACATGATCGACTTTCAGAAAGACGACTATGTAAAATAAACACAATGAACACTTACCTTAAAACGCCCCGTAACATAAATATACCAACTCCGAGATCGCACTACAGTGCGGAAGAGAGAAATTTTCCCATTCCGCACTCTACAGAGATAGTGGTTCCCCATGGTCAGCTTTTCAAAAGTCGATCATCCTCGGCCATATGAAAGTTGACTGTGAAAAGTCGACCATGTAAAGTAGACCCGTATATATATATATATATATATATATATATATATCATATTATATATATGGGATCACTACATAATCTTGAAATGTTGGAATATCGAATTCCAAAATCTCGAGACTTTATAGCCAAAACCCCTAAATACCGAAGGACCAGTACCACGAAATTCAAAATCCCGATGTTCAGAGATATTGAAGTAGCGCTTCTGGTGTTGCGGTTTGTTGATGGACAGGTTGGAAGTTCAGGTAAGTATCCACGTGTAAGTGTGTTGGTTAGGGGCTTTATTGTGTGTCAGTGTGTGTTGTGACTGTGATGTGTGTGTGTGAGGGAGTGTAAAATGTGTGGGTGTGAGTTTCCCTTGTGTGTCTGTTTGTGCGATCACGGAGTTAGTATATTTAAAAATTTTATTTGAAAATTTACCATTGCAATAAGCACCCTGACACCCTTCTTAAATATAAACAACTCCATAACCTAGCCAAAAAACATATCATACAGGATAAAAAATCCTATTATACCAAACTCCAATCAAATCACTCCAAAAATCCCAAACAATTCTGGAATTCCATCAACTCTCTTCTCAACCCCGGTACCAAAACACATCCTTGCCCTGACACTAAGTCTGACCCAGAAATAGCCACACTATTCAACTCCTTCTTTACTAACTCCATAGCAGAACTCACCAAGACCTTCCTAAACAACTCCATCCCTCTACTCAAACCCGCTCCTCAACCTACCATTCCTATCTGTTCTCCCATCTTTCATCTCAAACTCATCTTCACCTCATACATAAAAAAAAACCTCCTCTCTTAGCTTAAGCCATGCTCCAATGCCCCTGACAACATGCCCTCACTCTTTCTAAAACTTGCAGCAGACTGCATCGCCATCCCCATTAGCATTCCCATTAACAGATCCATACAGGAATCTTATGTCCCCAAACTGTGGCATGTAGCCTTCATTCTACCCCTCCACAAAGGAGGCACAAATAGCATATCCAACTTCAGGCCCATAGCCATTCTCTCACCCATTTCAAAGATACTCGAAAAATGCATCCACATCCAGCTCATGCCAACAACCAACTCCTCACCCCAACTCAACATGGATTCCATCCTGGCCACAGCACAATAACTGCTCTTCTCTATTTCCTAGACATAGTAAACCATGCCTGTGACTCTGGAGAACTAGTATTGATGGTATTTCCTGACCTCTCCAAGGCCTTTGATACTGTCTCCCATTCCCATCTCCTAAACCTCCTTTCCAATCTTAATCTCTCACACAACACCCTTACCTGGTTCAGTAGCTACCTTTCTGACTGATCTCAGGCCGTGAAATGGAAAACTGGCACCTCAACCTTCCTTCCAACCCCAATTGGAGTTCCCCAGGGATCCATACTTGGCCCAATGCTCTTTAACATCTTTATTAATGAATTCCACACAGCCATTCCTAACACTAAGATAGTTCAATACACAGATGACTCAACTCTAGTTTGTTCTGCTCCTAACCTCCCCAAACTCCAAACAAAAACTCAAACTGCTTTTTCTACTACTGAGAACTGGATGCTTCAAAATCACCGCTCTCTAAATACCACCAAATCCAAAATTCTACTATTCACTCCCTCTAAATCTCTCCCTCTTGACAAAACCTCCTTCAATATCATAGTCATGCCAGGTCCACTATAGAAGTTGTTCCTTTTGCTAAACTTCTTGGGGTCACTATTGATGAAATCTTAAAATTTGATACCCATATTCAGCTAAATATTAAGAAAACCCATCAGAAATTTGGCATGCTGTATAGAAACTCCCACTTTCTCTCCCCTTCCACAAGACAGACCCTCGCCACTACTTACTTACTACCATCTCTAATGTATGGTGCCCGCCTACTAACTAACCTACCTGCCTCTATCTCTTCTAAACTGGAAACCTGTTACAACAAAATCTCAAAGTTCGCCTCCAAGTACTCTACCCACCACTGCATACCTCTCTACCAGCAGCAATGGCTAGAACTTCCCGACTACCTCCAACTCACTACAGCCCACAAACTTATTTTTAAGCCTACTAAGTGCCCTGCACTAACAAACATCTTGCCACTATACATCTCTCATAGAACTCCAAGATCTGCCCACCAAAATCTAATTTCTGTACACATACCAAATCGTTCCCCAGGTCAGCTTCTTCTATCATTTTCCTTAGCCAAAAAATGGAACTCTTTTCCTCCTCCTCTAAGAATTTCTGAAAACTTTGATTATTTCAAAACCCAGCTCCATTCTTACCTCTCCAATAACAAAAAATGCAGTTGTACTCTACCTACCTAATCCTGCCTAATACATGCATACATCCATACAAATAAAGTATCTTTCCACCTTACCCAAAAGGAGATCAATCTTACTTACTGTTTTCTTACAAATGTGACTTTAATACCATTCTCAGATGATTTAAAACCTCAGTACTATGGTGATTCTGTACTACTATTCTCTAATGTATTAACATGTAAATATGCATTGCATTATTATGCTATGTTGCTATTTTAGTTTGCCTATGTTTAACTTTATAACATGTATTACCTGCTTATCTATTACTATGTCTACTATGTTTTATGGAGCTTTGTTCCTTGGGCCTCCGCTGAAAACGGGCTCCTTGAGCCCAGTGGACCTCCCCAGTAATCAAACTTGAAATAAATAAATGGGGGGGGGGTGCAGCCCCCCCCACGGGGGAGCTTGCCCCCTTATCTGTAGTGTAGGTTGATATGTTTGATTGTGGGAGGACGTTGTGTGTATGTATGTTGTACGTTCGGAATTTTTAATTTCGCGCTTCTGGCCTTTCGGCATTTAGGGGTTTCGGCTACATAGTCTCGAGATTTTAAAATTCGATATTTCAAAATTTTGAGATTATGTAGTGAACCCATATATACACATATGCATGCACACACACACACATACACATTTGTGTGGGTGCATGTATAAATATACATGCAAAAAAGTAATTAAGACATGAAAATTACTAATACAAGATTTATAAAATAGAGATCAAGTATACTCAACACACACACACACACACACACACACACACACACACACACACACACACACACACATATATATATATATATATATATATATATATATATATATATATATGTATATCTGTCTAGAAATAGAATATAAGTGTGTGTGTGTGTGTGTGTGTGTGTGTGTGTGTGTGTGTGTGTGTGTGTGTGTGTATATATACATATATATATATATATATATATATATATATATATATATGGTTCCTATTACATGAATGAACTTTCCAAAGTTCGAATGTCATATGGTCGACACCATATGATCGAATTTTGAAAAGTTTGAAGGTTAAATGCAATGGTGCCGTACAGTGCAGAATGGGAGAATTTCTCTTTTCTGCACTGAAGTGCGATCTCGGAGTTGGTATATTTAAGTAGGGGGGTGCAGATGACCGTTAAGGTAAGTTTTAGTTTTTTTTGATGTTTTATTATATATTCGAAGTTTCAAACTTTGATCATATGTTGTAGAACATATGGGATTCAAAGTTTTGAAACTTCGAATATATAATATAGACCATATATATATATATATATATATATATATATATATATATATATATATATATATATATATAGCTATAGATTGTTTACTATCAAAATGAAGAAAGTCATTACAAAAATCCATTCAGAACCTCGGACAGAAAGGCCAAATCACAAATTTCACTTAGGTGAATTGTCGAATATGCTGAATGAATTCAGCAGATTCAACAACGTTGTCGAACATAAAACGTGATGTCTGCATAGAAGCTCAAGTAAGTATAACTCCTACACTTCACATCATGTCTTTGCAGGGGAACAATCCCCCCTGCACCCCCTGCTAACTATACATTCCAAGTCCGAGATTGCACTACAGTGAAGAAAGGAATGAATGTCACAATCCACACTGTACCGCGATCTCTAGCCCTTAGATTGACTTCATATCAACGAATGCACAGTGGCATTCACTAATATGAGCTACCGATGGTCAGCAACACAGCATTTGACCATCTGCTGTCTGATATTCCATCTGGAGAGCATCTGCATTCGGGATTTTGATAGTAAACTAATATAGATATATACTGAGAGAGAGAGAGAGAGATGCATGTGACTTGCAGTGATGAGGAAATCATAGCCATTTATAGAAAGGGAACAGTCAATACACTGGTAGAATTAATTTAGCCTCATAAGCAAAAATCTTGTCAGTTAAAAGGGACCAGAGAGGGAATAATATTCACTGGGTATACACATTTGTTGTTATAAAAGATTGATTCAGAGATGGGTAGGTCAAGCTTTCAGATCAGCTTTTTTTGCTGCAAGGTTATATGGGCTGAATTGTTTCTGTCTTATTTTAGTAAGGAACTAAGGCAAATAAATTTTCTCACTAGGCAGTAATTAATACATTTTTAATACATCTTTCTTTTGAAATGAACACTAACCTATCATTATTTCTAGACATGAGTATGGTAATCCAATTTCCCCAAAGTTAGCTAAAGTTAGCAAGAGCTTCTGCCATAGGAATAAAGTGAATCAAAGATCCTCATACCCTCTGCATATGGAAGTTGCCTCCATAAATCCTTAATTTATACAAAGAAACCAAGCTATTGCACCTTCAGCTAAAGGACCAAATCTGTCATGAACTTTTATGAGCTTCAGCCCAAGAAAATGGAACATTCTGTACTGCAGTTAACCAGACAGCAAGTATAGCTCACAGTCATCCCTTTTAGATTCCATGTATAACAAAATGCTTGGACTTAGCAGATTTCAGTCTTAGCTTATCATTAGAAAGCCATTTCACTGAGAAGAAATCGGAGCATATGACCTGTTTGCTCAAATATGAGAGGAAAAGTAAATGTCATTTATACCCTGAATAGTGTTGCTGTTACCTTACAGTAATACTGCAACAAGTACCAGTAAGTGAATGAATGGATGAATGAGAATATTATCAATACAAATATATGCATGAAGTGCTGAAAAACTAATTATTGAAGCCATGTCAAAGAACAGATACAATTTGTGAAACATTGTGTCATAGATAACATCAAGTTAACACAATCATAGTTCTTAAGTTACTCCTCCAAGTATGATGACAGAATCGCTGTTCTTCCAGCAGCTATATGGCTTTTTGATGATTATATGATCATTCACTTTAGAAGTAGCTGAAATGTTGTCTTCAGAACATAAACATTAGCCTCTAGTCTTTTCAGTCCTTTAACCAGATTGTGTAAAGTGATGAGAATTTTGTATGTGTGTGATAAGGTGTATTGGTGTGAACACCTACATTAGATATCGTATATGCAGAAATAGGAAAAAGGGGCTGTGGTCTGATGGATGTAAGCTATATGGGTGAAAGACCTTCTTTAAATTAAAAAAAAAGACAAATTAACATCAATATTAGACTTATTGCTTTCCTGTCTTTCTTTTTGGTCGCTTTATTATTTTAACTAGAAACACTTTTCTCTTGAATTAATAGCTAAAAACTTAGTTGTATCTGCTTAGGAGTTCATTTCTTCAAAATTTCTACTTTCCATTATGAAGCAAGTTAGTCAAATATTGGTATTTATTTTCCCAAATGCAATTGTCAGTTGTTTTTTTTTTTGGTAAAAAAAATATTAAATTTAAACACATGGAGATATTACAGACATTCTAATGTAAGTTTTGAGAAGATAGCTATATATACAATATTTACATTTTGCCTAATATGAAGGAATATTTCACAAAAAATAAATAAAACTGTCCAATTACCAATACACATTCAAAATATTTAAATGACATTCAGTCAAAATTATAGATAATGAGTTGTTTTAAGAGTTTCTATTAAACCAATAACTTTGATCCAAGGATTATCAGCCCATTTCCTGAGGTAAATTCTTGTTTCCTTGACTTTATTTTTATGAAAGCTGATTCTTCCAATAATAAAAGAAACTCTTCAAAGGTGGGTGGTGCAGATAATTTCCATTTTCTAGTTACATTTTCATTTTCTTGCCACAGCTAAAATAGTCAAAAGGAGATAAAAATTGTTTCTCTTCATAGTATTCATGACATTCAATAGAATTAGGGGTTTGGATAAAGTAAATGTATCTGAAAATAAAGCTTGACAAAATATATCTATGTCAACCCAATACTTATTAATTTTAATACAACTATAAATAATGTGTTCCCAATCAGCTGAATATTCCATAGAGCATCTCCAATAAACAGTGGCAGATGATTGTATTTTAGCAACTTTGATGGGAGTATAAAAAGCTCTGCATAAGAATTTCCAATTACACATTTTCCAACTTTGTAGATTAGAAATTAATTTTACAGCGTATAATAGGTTGTATTTGACTTCTGGGGATAAAATAAAAATTTTACCTTTATCAATAAATTTCCAGAATTTTTGTTTGGGTATAGTTTTATAGTTAGAATTTTGTAAAGATTAGATATTAAGTTAGGCCAATTCAAATTGTTGTACATCAGATTTTGAATATGAAAAATCATCTTGGGTTTAGTTTTAAATGAAGAGTTATCTATTATTCTACAAAGGTCTTGAGCATGAGAAAGAATACTATTTAAAATAATCAGTCTGAGATATTATAAATATTTTTAAGTGCAATTATATTTCTTTTTGGATGCCATAAGAAATTTAATAAGATTTTGTTGAAGTAATTTAATATTGTTTTACTTGGAGTTATAGGAATGGCTTGAACAATATAATTTATTCTTAGGAGTTGGGTCATCTTTATTAATTGTAGTCTGTCTTCAAAATTTAAAAACAATTTGTTCCATTTTTCTATTAGTGATTTTATAGTAGATGAAGTATTTGTATAATTTGTGATTACAGTTGTATTTATATTCTCACATAAGGTTATTCCTAAGTAGTTTAACAATGTTATTAATGTGCCAGTTATGTGATTTGGGTTAAAATGTGTTATGTTTTCTATTTAATATCATATGTCTAGTTTTTTATTACTTATTCTTAAACCTGAATTAAGATAAAATGTAACAGTTTGTAAATCTAATTCTTTGAGAGATTATTCTGAAACTCTCAGAGTTAGAAGAATGTCATCTTTAAAAACATGATTTTAGAGTTGAATTGTCCATGTATTTTAATACCAGTTATTTCTGGAGATTGGTGAATAGTAATTGCAAATACTTCAATGGCTAAGGCAAATAGAATAGGAGGTAAAGGACAGCCCTATTTAGTTCATTTGGTAATTTTATGGCTTCTGAAGCAAATGGACCAAGTTTTACATAAGCAAGGTTGTTACTATATAGACTTTTTATCGAATGTATAAATTGGGAGGGGAAAATCAAACATTTCTAGTGAGTTAAAAAGAAAGTTCCACTGTAATGTGTCAAACACTTTTTCAATATCAATGGCAATTAAAAGAGCCTCTTGATTATCTCCATTAATAACATCTATAAGAGTGAGAATTCTTTGAATGTTGTCATGTGTTTGTTGTAAATGAAGCCTGTTTGATCTTCGTGTATAATGTTTATTAAGGATTTCTTGATCCTATTTACTAAAATGAATGTGAATATTTTATAATTGTTATTAAGAAGTGAAATAGGTCTATATGAACTACACAAAGATGAATTTTTATTTTCCTTTAGAATAGGGGTAATCTCCAAGAGGGAGTAACCAAATATTGAGAATGAATTACATTTAGAGCATTGTGAAATAAAGTTAAGGCAGGAGTTGGTAAAAATTTATATACTTAATTTATGATTCCATCTATTCCAGGGGCTTTATTACTTTTGCTTTGCTTAATTTTATCAATTATCTCTTTTAATGAAATTTGTTTTTGCAAGTCTAATTTTATTTTCTCTGGTAATTTGTTTATATTAGATAAGTTTATATTGATATCTATAGAATTTGAGTTGAGGAATATTTGTTTGATGATCAGAATAATGATTAAAAGCATCAAGAATATCATTAATATCTGAAACTACTCGGTTACATTTACCCTCATGTATAATTTGTGTGATACTATTTTCAGTAGATTGTTTTTTTTATTCTCATTGATAAACTATGTAAATGTTTAAGAGCCATCGAGTATGAATTAATTTTCAATTTTTCTAAAGCTAAATTGGTCTTGTGTTAATATTTCATTATATTTTTTATTTAATTGATCTATTCCTTTTTTTGTGGATGCATCAATGGAATCATCTATGTTTATATCAGTGAATTGTTTTTGTATATTTTGCAGTTCTGATTCTCATTCTTTGGTTTTGTTTTTGTGCAATGAAAGCATTTTGCCAAATAAAAAAAGGCCTTTAATATATCCCATACAATTACTTCATTTGTATCTTCTAAGAGATTAGTTTCTAGAAAATCATTTATTTCTGAATGTAGACATGGTTTGAATTGCGTTAAATTAATAATATAGGCAGGAATTCTAGTTGTTGGGTTAAGTTATTTTAAAGTCAAATTCCATTTTAAGAATAAGAGAATTATGATCTGAAAAAGAACATGGTAACATTGTAAAATTAATTACTTTCGTGTTTAGATCTTGGGATATGTAAAGTTTATCAATTCTAGTTTGAGTATTGAATCTATAATCTCTATGTGAATATTATAAAGAGGTAATTTCTTTATAAGTAATGGTGTCAATCACATTTAAGCTGCTTGTCCTGTTTTTAAGTGCTTTTCCTATTGGGGATAAACAAATAGGTCTACTGTTTGTGGTCTCAGAATTATCTATAATTCAATTAAAATCTTCACCCAGAATAAGGACCCCTTTTTTGAACTATATTGATTAGATTTGTATGTTTCCTCACTATTGCTATTCCTATACCTGGAAACCAGTAAATATTAGCTAGAGTCCAGATTCTATTATTATATAGTAATCCTTCCTTATCTTCATATTTGAATATATTTTGAGGCAAAGTGATACTTTTTTTCCATAATATGATGGAACCTCTTGTTTTTTTTCTTATAAGATGAGTGAGATAATAGTGTATATTCCTTGGGATTCCACATGAATTTATCATTAGACTTAAAATGGGATTCTTGTATCTTGTTGATTTTTTAAGTATTTAAATAGATTGGCTCTTTTCCTTGGATTATTTAACCCATTAACATTTAGAGGTGTAGTAATGTTAATTCCATTTAGTATATTGCATTTGAAGGAGGACTAATAGTGAAATTAAACAAGACTGAAAGTTGTATAATATTATTAATTATTATAGATAATGATATTGGTAATATACATATTCTTCCTATGTTAGTGTGGTAGTGATAGTTTACCTTAGGCCAGACTGATAAAAAAAATAAATTATAATTAAATACATATTTCATCATAAACAAATTAATCATAAAACCCAATTTCAAACATGGAGTGAAAGTCACCACTAATCTGATAGATGTGAATAGCTTTATCAGATTATCCATCAAGCCAAAAGATGAATCAAACAAAGTGAGCTTCAGCTCCAATATGAATACAGGAGAAAACAATAATGAAAGTTAATTGAATTAAGGTTAATAGAAAAGAGTGATATATATATCCCAATTTCCTTATGCAAAAATGTGAAAAAGAGTTTGTGAATAAACCTTTTTACAATAATAAAATAGCTATATCTAACCCTAACTAATAATAACAATATATCGAGAAAGGTACATGTATATAAAGCTACTTAGAAGTGACATGCCATCTAACCATAAAATTAAAGATTACTAACTAAATAGTAGTATAAAATTTGATATGAACTGATAAAACAAATAAACCTTTGTTGAATCAATTTTATAAATACTAATTTGAAGTGGTTAGAAATTATGTTTGATTATATTTCTTCATTTTTGATATAACAGGCCACGTTTCAGGAAAAACTTTGCAAGTAGGTCCATTTCATTTTAAGAGACTTTCCTGAGAACATGGGAGTATATAATAATCATTAAAAACCTTCTATATCTTCTAGCTTACCTTTTTTTTCACTAGTCCAATCAAACTTGATAACAGCTTAAATGACTGACTGTTAATAACTAAAATGCAATACAGAATTCATATTGGATAATACCTTTATATCAGTGTGTGTCTATCAAGTTATTTTTTTAATTTGAAATGTTCACAAATAGTAAGTGAAGAGACGTGAAAGAATCAGAACCATATAGAAAATTAAAACAACATATATTCAGTTAACTATTCTTAGCTTGATAAATGATGAAATAAAATGATATACATTTCTATGATATAGGGTGAGATATTATACTGTCTACGTGAGTAGAGCGCTAATATAATAATGTCGAAAATAAATCATCATTAAGATTTTAACACAATGAAATTGCTCTTAGTGTCATTTTAGTGTATGTATAAAAACTGTTCAAATACATTAATTAGACAATTACATTATGTTAAAGAAACATATCGTATAGCTGCACTATTTAAAGGTAAAAGTTATTTCAAAAGAATGAGATCAGGTAAACATTTTATTCTAACTAGAGTAACTAATATCTGCTTATTTCTTAACACACAACATATTCACACAGTTACTTGTAAAGCAAAATGTCAGGATCTGCATAAAATACTCTTACAAACATGTTTTCACAAAATTTCCAAACATTTTCCACGTGTAAAATGATGCACAAAAGCACTATTTAACAATTAAATGCCCACTGAGTTTGACCTCCATAGTCAAGAAATTGAAATGTGTACTAGAATGTTTGTAAGATGTAGTACTATTATAAATCGCCATATACATATGGGCATTGTAGCAACATGTCGAGAATTCTGAAAAGATTACTGCCTGAGGTTAATGAATTTGTTCCTAGTTAATGTGGAACAGCAAATATTGATGATTCCCCAAGTCTAATTGTATGTACAAAAGCAAACTAATGCTTATTTATACAGGGGGAGTATCAGCTACATGTCTAAACACCTCATCAGCCTCACATCTCACCAAGTATGATCTGATTAGTGCCATGAATGACACTAGCAATAATTCAATAACAGTGAGTGGGGCAGGTGGTCTTTGCAGTGCCATGTCTGCCTGTATGAGTGTTTCCTTTTCATTAGGACATCTGTTTGTGTCTGTCTTTAGGTATATGGGCGTGTACAGTAAAGTCAAGACCTTCATGGCATTCGCATGCAGACACTGTCCTTCGGTGTCAAATCTTATAGCTGTGCTTTTGCTACTGCACAATAAAGTTAATCAAGATAAACAAAAGCAAACGAACCAAGCCATCATATACTGAATGAAATAGCTTCAAAAATGTACCGAACATCCACTTTATTGATCAATAAAGTGGATGTTCGCTACATTTTTGACGCTGTTTTATTCATTATGTGGTGGCTTGGTTCATTTGCTTTTGTTTATCTTGGTTTTCTGTGTTCTTTCCAACAATAAAGTTAATCATATGTACATAGTAAGGGGACAACAGTGTAGTAAAAAGAATCATGCATATATTGACAGAAATGAACATTGTAGAGTTCTGAATGGGGAATGTAACCCTAATGCAAACATTGAACACTTCAAGAGCACACCTTGTAGAGCCTATGTATATGTTATTAGACTCCATCTATCTCCTCTATTACAGTCTGACAAAAGCACCTAATCTGATTAATGTTTACATCTAATTTATCTTTATCTACCACTAAGCTAGCTAACCTGTCTATATCCTTTGTTTCCTGCAATTTATTTCTAACATGACTATATTTTCTTGTGTACTCCATGTTCTACTTGGATAAATGTTGTAAGTGTGTAATAACATATTCTTTGTAAGACCATCTAAACTGTCATGTAATATATAACCTTATACGTATGATCTGTACTGTAATTCTTTATATAATACTATAAAAATATGCTTGTAATGCATTACTCATGTTAAATACATGCTTGTGTTTTATGATCCCTGCTAAAAGTCAATGTACACAAGCCAGAGCTGTACACAAGCTGAAGTATAAAACAGGAACTGTACCAGGTGCACTGAAACATGGAATGGGTAGCATTGAAATTATATCTAAAACTTGAGAACTGCTGTCTCATTTAAATAAACATATATTAGAAGTGTATCCAGTGAACATCTTTAAATATAAAGAATGGACATGTAAGCAGACTAATAAATAAAATGAATCATTTGACTAATCAAAACATATAAATAAAGCAGGACTGGAATTAAGTATCATAAATAGGTAAGGCTTATGAGTCATATCAAGGCTGACAATTTAGAAATGGAATAGCTTAGTGATCTGGTGAGGCAGTGGAATAAACAAAAAGCACTATTACAGATTGTGATGATAAGTAAAGAAGAAATTGTAAAGCCAGTGGTCCAGCTGTTACATTTTTAATATAGGAATAATATAGCAATATGGTCATTAGTTAATTTCTGATCTCAGAAAATACTGTGTTAACTTGTGTGCTTAACTATTTTTAAGGAGCAATGACAAATCACTCTGGAGTTCAATACTAAATAAACTAGTTGTTTGTGATGTTTAGATTTACATGCTTAACTATGGCATGTTTGTCTCGCATGAAGTTAGTGTATTAGTATTATATAAAGATTTAATTATAAAATGGATGTATCAGCAATCAGTGTCACAATAACAAGTACACCTTGAGTGAGAATTATACTATGTATGAAAATGTTCAAAATAAAATGTTGCTCTTTATTAAAATAAGAAAAGTAAAAGTGCTAGAGTGTATTTAAATGCAGTGAATAACTTTTATAGCCATGGTCTCTTCAAAACTTTCATATCACATTACCCGTTTAAGGGGATATATATTTATTATGCATTGAATTTAGAGCCTGTGGTCATTGTGTTTGAGATAACTGAAGCGTTAATGTTTCTGATGCTATGTCATTTTTGTACAGAATAAGATTTGCTTGTTTAATTGTAGGTATGGCCATTATCAGCCTGATTCAGGACAGTATCCTACATGTGACAGAAGGTGTAAGAAATGTAAAAAGCAGGTCATTGTGCTGCAATTTGTAAAACAAAACTAAAACTGATTAAAGAGGTTGGTCCTAAGAATAAGACAAAAATAATATTCAAAAAGCATTTTTCTAGGTTCATTTCACTATTACTGTGTCTGATATTCAAGCAAATTGGCATGTGAAACTTCCTTTTTATAGAGCTTAGTGAGTTTCAAGATTGATATAGAGACTGATGTTGTTTTGATATCACATGCTACCTATGTACGTTTCCCAAAACATCTATAGTTGCATGAATCAGAGACTGAATTTAGTGACACTGCAGGTAAACTCAAGTTCATTGTTAAATTTCTATCTATGTCTGAGTGGAAGGGGTACAAGGTTATATGCTTTTTATGACCCATACATAAATCTGCTAAACAGAGCTGTGACTTGTGAAATAGGCTTTACTGACAGAATAAACAAAGTCTGCAAATAGGTTCATTGAAGTCTGCCTACATAATCGTGACCCAGTAAAAATTAGGTTAAATCCGAATATTGTTCCATGTGTTGCTTACTCACCACATCATCTTACTTTGTCTAGTATTATTTCAACCATTCCACTATCAGAACTTCTACTACTAATCAAGATGTATAAATAAAGCAGGACGATTCTAGGGAATCCCGTGTTAATATTAAAAGTAGCCCTGAAAATTAAGAAGTTAAAATTGTATTTCCCCTTTAAGAAAATCTTCAAAGAGATCACGTATGTGCATAGCTACATAACTGTGGCACAGATTCTTGTTATTTTGTGATATCTCCTCATCTAAAAGGAAATGCTGCATATGGTGACCAAAACTTCAACTTTTCCATTTTATCTCTTGTATTAAAGCCAAGCCATTTTTGACTTGCACGCTATGTGTTCAAACGAACTTCAGGAATAATACAGGGAACAGTGAACAGTATATCGCTAGCAACAAAGATAATGCATCTGTAAGAATGACATGAAGCTGTAATTGGCTTCGCTTTACATAAGTAGAGAAAAACAAAATTTGTTTTTGTTTTATAAGCAGATAGAATGAACGTTTATTAAAGGCTGTGTGAAGAAAGCTCGAGTACGTACATGTGCTCAAGATGTAAAAAAAGAGTGTGAGGATGTTTTAAACATTGAAAGAACTCCAAAAAAGAACAAACTGGTAAAATAACAAAAAAGCAAGCGGGCTGTAAGTACTCCAAACCACACTATTTATTGTGCTTTCGTCAGAGGCAATGCTCCAACTTCATCAGACAAAAGAAAAGACAACAATTAACCACTTTATATACTTACAAGTGGATGCAATTAAACCAATCACAAATTAACCATCAGTAAATTACATTCACTAATTCATGTTATAAAAATATCTAACTTCATTGTGGCAACAGTAAACAATTCAACTAATACAAGATATATTCTCCATTTGCAATATGTATACTTAAAACCATATACAAAATTAATTGCAAACACTTGTAAGTATATAAAGTGGTTAATAATTGTCTTTTCTTTTGTCTGATGAAGATGGAGCATTGTCTCTGATGAAAGCGCTCACAATAAATAGTGTGGTTTGGAATATTTACAGCCTGCTTGCTTTTTTGATGTTTTAAACATTAAAAACGGTTGCAAAACAAAATGTAGATGTTTTAGCTTTGAAAAATCTGTGTTCATATCAACGAAGGTACTAAGCCCAAAAGATCCCAGAGAATACAAACAACCAGTTAAAAATATCAATTTACTTTAAAGCATTACTATAAAAAAGAAATTTAGTTTTCTTATAATATAAATAATGATACAAATCACCACAGCAGTGCCAGACTAATATCATTAGCTTAAAAGGCTAATGCTTAATGAAATGAAATAGATATCTGAGTATGAGTCAAAGCTCAACCATAACAAACATAGCCCTCCATTTATGTATGTTTAGATAATCAAATACCTAGAAATTATGAAATACTATATATATAAATCAAGTTGTCAATAAGATCATGTAGCAAATTAAAAGGTAAAAAAGACATATAAGAATACATACTTTTTTCTCTTTGTTCAGAAGATTAAAACTTAAGATTTAGTTGATATTTTGAGAGATTTGGAAGTAGCATAGCTTTTAAATTGTCTTCTTTTTCTTTTTCCCTACTTCCAACCAGTTATTTTTCTCAGGCGATCTTTTTAATTTGGAAGAACTTGACCAGTCCATATCTTCAGGAATGAAGATTATATTGTTGTTTTAGATGAAGGAGATGGTTTCATCTATAGTGTTGAAAGATTTTAAGTAATTTGAGAAAAAAAATTATGATTTTTGCTGGATATATGAGATGGGTTATTATTTTGTTTTGTTTTAACAACCTTACTAATGGCCAGGCTTTCTTCCTTTGCTCTAGAACTCTTGATGAATAGTCATTGTCAAATCTTATCTGGTGCTGCTTATAGGTTAGTGGGCTCTTCCTCCAATCTGACTTGAGAATAAGATCTTTGTCCAGATATGATAGGAATTTAACAGTTGGACCTGGGAGAAGCAGAAAGTGATGATGGCATTGATTTTCCTATTGCTCTGTGGACTCTTTCAATACCATTAGATAAGCCTTCCTTTAAATCAAGTAATTCTGTGAGCTGAGTATTTTAACAATAAAACGGTGTTCCCACCTTCAGCCTTTTCAGGAAGACCAAAAATCCTAATATTAGTTCTTCTTTCTCTGTTTCCTAGGTCGTCTAGTTTGTTGGCTAACCAATTATTTTGTCGAGTGAGAAATTTAACCTGGTTCTCTTCCACAATGATGTTTTTTTCTCCAAAATATTTTGATAGGAAAATGTTTAGATAAAATCCTCAATGTTGGTATATCTTTCGATTTAGTAGTTTAGTAACAGTTTTGATTTTGTTTTCAAAAAAAATTATATAGTTTAATTTCCTGTAATTTGGTGCAGTTTAAGGAGCCGGCCATTCAGGCTCCACCCCACAATTGTCAGTTTTTAATGTAGAGATATGAATGGAAACCAGACAATTCAGTAGATGCTCAAATCACCTGATATGATTAAATTAAATTGGCAATGAAGGGACATAAAGAACAGCAAAGTAATGGCAAACCACAGTATGATATCCAAAGTAGATTGAATTAGATCCTTTCAGAACCACAGCCATCTTGAAAGTCAAGATGAAATATAGACACTGCAAACTGAAAAGGTACAAATAAAATGAATATCAAAAAGCACACATTTATATTGTGACCCAGCAGAAAAAATATGATTTTCTCATAGTTCAAATCTATTTCTCTGTTAAATACCAAAAATAGATTTGATCAGATAATTCAGATGCTGTTTATCTGACAGATGCAATGAAGAAAAGTGGAAATATTTTCTCGACCTTTATTCCCACTATAACTGGAGTCCCATTGGGACGCATCCTCAGACCATTACTATCTGCCACTTTCACACATTTCTAAAGCATCGGGGAACCATTGTACAGTATGATAGTGGTTCTACTGTCATACGTGCTTCCAGCTCCATTATGATTTTATGAAAGAAATGAGACTTCTTTGAAAGTTGCTTTTTCAGGACTGTGGTTTTCAATTTAATGAAAAGGCAAATGCAATGAAGTATACTGTACATGATATTCAAAATAATTAATTAATTCTCTGATTAGCCACAGTCTTGTTGACAGCTATAAGGATGTTAGAGTTTGTTCCACCACTCACTGGGCACAAGACAAAGAAACTAATTCTGGAGAGAATGCCAGTTAGTTATGGGATGCATATACTTGTACACAAATGGTATGCAAACCTATGAGCTATTTGAAGGCTCACTCATTCACCTACAACACATCCTTGCTATGCAGCATGAGACTGGATCACTTAGCAAAAACCCTTATGAATACTGAGGGAATGTACAGAATTCAAAGGAACCTCAGACAAGAGCTGAAATGAAGGATCAAGCACTGTAGACAACAACACTTAATTGTATGACTGTGCTGCCTGCCTTTGGGAATGATGTTCAATACTGACTTTGTAAAAACTCTTAAGTCACACCAGGTCTGTCACTCAAAGGCACTACAATGATGCAAACCAAATGATGATGCTTGAAAAGAACAGACTAAACCTATAACATTTTAAATGTCAGTTGCCGGCTCCAATTCTGAGGAATGCAATTATTGATAAAAATAGAAGAACTCACAGAGGAAAACTGCATATGGGCATCATAGAAGACGCATGCTCTTATTTCAAAATCTGTAATAACTTCAATAGCATAAACATACCTGCTGTCTCTCTCTCTTTATATATCTATCTATATCTATATATAACTATATCTATATCTATATATGTGTGTGTGTGTTTGTATGTGGGGTCTTCAGCCCTTTTTCTTCCTAGTCAGTATAAACCACACACACACACACACACACACACACACACACACACACACACACACACACACACACACACACACACACTCAAGAATATATACGGATCTACTTCTGTTCTTTGAAAATACACTTCTTCAACGAACAGATAACCAAGACCCACTTTAACAAAAGTGCACCTAACGAAAAGTGCACTTTTGGTGTAAATCAGTTAACTGAAGCATGGTAGAGTGACGATAAGGAACTAAATCCTTTTCCCCACTGTAGTGCGATCTTGCACTTATATAAGTAGCGGAGGTGTGTCTGTCAAAGTAAAACAAGTTTTTGCAGGGGGTAAGCCCCCTGACACCCTGCATGTGTGGGCCTGCGCCCACCACATCCTCACTACTTATATATACTAACTTTGTGATCACACTAAAGTGGTGAAAAGGATACATTTCCTTATCCCCACTGTACTGTGCTTCAGTTAACTGATTTACATGAAAGTGCACTTTCAGTTAAGTGCACTTTTGTTAAAGCGGGTCTCTGCTATCTGTTCTTCGAAGAAGTGTGTTTTTGAAGAACAGATGTAGATCCATATATATATATATATATATATATATATATATATATATATATATATATATATATATATATATATATATATATGTTTTATTTTATTTTGTTTTTATTTTAAGTTAAAATATTTTTAATTTAATTTAAAATAAAAAATAGTTTTTTTTGAAGAACAGAAGTAGATCTATATATATATATATATATATATATATATATATATATATATATATATATATATATACTGTGAATGGCATGCAAGTGAATTATAGTATATTAAGTATTTATGATCCTTTCAAAATTGTGCTGCATAATGGCAAAATGATTCACTTTAATAACAACTTACAGTTTGGATAACTTAAAACTTGGGTATCAGATTCGCTCATTTTTATCTGATCAACCATTACCAAGTGATGAAAAGTAAGCACAAATTATTAAAAACACAAAAAGTCTAGGAAGTATTCTATTATCATCATCATGGGTTTATATACTAGACTTATATTGACTTCTATGCTGCCATTTTTGATCTTTTCATATTAATCCCACTCCTAGGTAGAAAAGCAGATACTTCAGAAGAGAAAGTACACTTTATTCTAAAAATACCTCTACTCAATCAAAGAAAAATTGACAGATACGGAGGGTGTAAACAGTATTCAGAACATTTGGCAATGTCAATTAAGATTAAAAGCAAGGGAATTAATGTTCATTACCAAACATACAAAAGAATGTATTATGATTGAAGATTTCAGGGTCTGAATATATAATGATGCCAGACAGAATGAATGACTATTTTTTCCTGTTTGCCCTCATTAGATCTTCACTGCCTCTTCCTAACCTTACTCACCTTGCAGTTAGTACTTCAGAGTTGACTTCACTGTCTTATCGGAAAAAGTTTGCCATTCCTGGCTTCATTCTCCCTCGTTCTTAAAAAGGCTGGTTTGGATTCTGATAATCTCAATAATTATTGATCAGTCTCAAATCTTCCTTTTGTTGTTGAGGTTCTTCAGAAAGGGATTTAGCAGCATCTGCAGTCTTGCATGCACAATCAAGGCATCTGGGACGTATTCCAGTCAGTGTTTTAGAAAAGGTACAACGCCAAGAAACCTCTTACTAGAGTCTTTAATAATATTGTAGTTGCATCAGATCATCATTATTATTTGATCTTTATCCTCCTGCTCTTGTTGAGTTTTGATATGATGGCCCATGCTATTTATTAGTTCACTTGGAATAAGTGTTATCTGTGATATTGTCCTGGAATGGTTTGACTTCTATTTTTATGGATGCACTCAGATAGTGGTGATGAGTACATTCTTTTTCCTTTCACCCCCCCCCCCTTTTTTTGTGGGGTTCCACAGGACTTCATTATTGGTCCTCAAGTTGTTCACCATTTAGTTATTACTGTTAGGGGATGCTATTTGTTGAAGAGTTTTCCATTATTTTTGCTATGCTGATGACACATAGCTTCATCTCTGATTGCCTCCAGAGCTTGTGGCTGCTCCTAATCATCTAATGCAGGATCTGGAACCCATCCATGACTGTATAGTCAACAACAGCTTAGCTTCTCTAAGACTTTGGCTTTGATGGTGTATGCCACACTTACAGATTCTTCTCCAACATTTTCCCTGGACATTGTTTTACTGGGGAGAGAATGTATGAGATCTTGGCATGATTATTGGTCTTAGACTAATGCTAAATGACCAGATTTCAGTGGTGGCCAAGTCGCTGGGTTTCTATCTGTGAAATATCACACTAATGAAGTATCTTATTCCATTTTGTGGCCTTCCTACAGTGGATCATGTCTTGGTCTCCTCCTGTCTTGATTATTGCAATGCTTTGTATATAGGTCTCTCAGACTTTGACCTTGCCCGCTTACAACTGATGCAAAACACTGCCGCTTTCTTACTAATTGTGAACTCTCTGTTCCACCACATTACCCTGAATTTGTGGTGTTTGCATTAGTTGCCAATTAAACATAGGACTGTATATAAGATTCTTCTTTTGCTGAACCTAGCTCTTCGTGACATGGGCTGTCCTATTTACAGGACCTTTTAACTAGGTATAGGTCAGACCAAACTCCTTGGTTTGGCACACTGAGTTTTTTATCTGTTTCATCATATAACCTGGAGTCCTCTGGTTGTTTTGCCTTTAATATTCAAGGTCGTTTCCTGGGGATCCTGCTTCCTAGCCATTTCCATGACTCACACTTCACCTGCCTTTTAAGCATGGAATCAATGCACACTTATTTGTATTAGCTTATTACTGCTGTCATTTTTTTCATTGTTCATTAGTCATTAGCTTTATTTTTCTAATGTTTTGTGTGTTTAGTAACTTGTGTTTTTATTAATATTTTAAGTGATATTTTATTCATCTTACTTGTTTGCTATTATTATTGCTTATAATATGTAGAATGCCTGGGTTCATGCACTTAAATGAACTTGAATGAGGAAAAAAGGCAATGAATGTCAAGCTAATAAACAGCAGTATAGCTCTAGAGTGCATCAGTGAAACGGGTACTAATAGGATTCTCATATGCAAAAGGAGAATTTTGCATCCTGTGGGAGGCAAGAAAATTGGTGTGCCAAGAGATCATTTATGACAAAACACTTGTTTCTGTTAATGTTCATCTGCTCTACACAGACATGTTGGTAATTTTGCAGAGAAAAAAATGTGAAGTTACTTGGTCCAGTTAAATATCAGCAGAGACTCATGGTACTCCATAGTGATAAGCTTCCCTTTACTACAGGCAACCCATCTGTTTTCATTTTCTGTCTTTAACTGAAAATATGCTATTTAATATAGTATCAATAGAGCAAAAGTCTATACATCACAAAATAAAATACTAATTTTTCAACTTTCCCTGGATTAACTTATAAAATACACAAATCATTTATTTTTAATAAAAACATGTATGGGGATGAATACAACTATGCTTTTGTTTTCTCATCCAAGTGTCCACTTCATTAGACATGCATGAAATGAAAGTAAAATTCTAAGATACAGTGAAGGCATATTCAACTGCCTTTATACTTATTTATAGTGACAGGAAAAATGCAGCATGCCATACAGTGACTTGCAAGGTTTTCTAAAAAGGAGTATGCTATGTATCTACCTTTGCATTGAAGATTCTTCAAGGATTACAACACAATGAGAGGAAGGAAATGTTGAAGTGTGTCATTACAGCCTAGGGACATCTCCAGGTGCTTACGTAGTCATATCCTAGTGACGCCTTCAGTCATCCAATATAACCTATTCATATCTTCATTAATAATTTCAAAACTGTGCTACATTCAAGCTCTTGAAAGAATTCATCTTAAAGCTTACATGATATGCAACACAACTGCACTGATATTTGATATCCATCTTGTGCTGCTTAGGATGTGTGTGTGTGTGTGTGTGTGTGTGTATATATATATATATATATATATATATATATATATATATATATATATATATATATATATATATATGTATAATTTATTTATTGTATTTTACATTTGTTTACTGGGAAAGTCCGACTGGACACAGGTCCACTTTCAGCGGAGGCCCGGGGAGAAAAGCTTCACAGCACAATACAGTACATGAGAAGACAAAAAAAAATAGAGCATACTTATACTTAGCAAACATACATGATATGTTGGAGATTAACAATCCTTATAGTAGATCATCATTGTGGTACATAATAAATTAAAACAGCATTTGTATTATTTTTACAAATGTAAGTTTTGTCAAGTAAATATCAACGGGTTCACAAGCTTTCAGGTGAACTGTTTATACTAAGCTATACACAGAAACATTCTCTTAGTTTGGGTTAGCCTGGTGAGTGACATGAACATAGCCAGTCACTTAAATAATGGGTTTTAAGGAGTTATTTGAAATGAATAAAGGATGTTGTAGAAGTTATTTGGCTTGGTAGTGTGTTCCAGGTTTTAGCAATGATGCTGGCAAAGAGGGATTTACCGGCACCATTTCTATGTTGGATGACAGTTATGAGGTTCTGGTTACTAGATCTTAAGGCTCCAGAGGGAATGTGGGGCTGAATTAGATGCTGAAGTGTTGGGGTTTTCTCAGGAAAGTGGTACAGTTTGTGTGCTATAGAGAGTTGATTGAGTAGAAGTATATGAGGCAACTTAAGCCAGTTGAGCTGCTTAAGGTATAGACAGTAATGAGACCTACATGAGGCTTCAGTAGCAAACTTGGCAATCTTGTTGTAGCAAGATTCTATTTTATTTAGATTGGTTTGATAGAGATTGGTCAAGATGGGAGAGGCATAGAGGAGGGTGGATAGAAGAGGAGTCCTTGCGATGGTTGCTTTGATGTGTTTAGTCTTAAACTGTTTGTTCCTGTAGGAGAGTCCAATTTTATTAACTCTCTTGATGGTTTGTGCTATGCAGATGTCGAACCTCAGGTTATTGTCTGTTTCTACACCTAGCAGTTTAGTGTGTGTGTGGTTGGACTAATTTGAATTTTTCCTTTAGAGTTTCTGGTGAAATAACTAAAAACTCAAAATGAACAGTAACCAATGGTTAAAGCAAACACCAAACCGCATAAAAAAACATCCAGGGAAACAAAGTGTTCTGTTCTGCTTTTAATCCAACAAATGAATGATGAACTAACTTTAGTAAAAGCAATATAAACCAGCTTAGGCAGTAACAATCTGTAAAGTTACTGCCTAAGCTGGTTTATGTTGCTTTTACTAAAGTTGGTTCATCATTCATTTGTTGGATTAAAAGCAGAACAGAACGCTTCAGTTCCCTGGATGTTTTTTTATGTGGTTTGGTGAAATAACTATTTAGGGGGAGGAGATCTGCCTGGGCTGAAAAGAATTAGTTTGTTTTTTTGGGGATTAAGAAGAAGTTTGATGTTAGTGAAGCATATAATTTCATATTTGTCTAAATATCTCAACAAATAAGTAGTATAGATGTAACTGCTTAGCTCACATATGAACAAACAAAATGTTACTGACAGTATGTGTACAGCTTCAGTGGCTGCTGAGATATTGTAAGTTAATATATACTTTTCTTATTATGACTTATAAGATACAGTTTAAGACCTAGAATCTAAAAAAAAAAAAAGATTTGTGTATGCCAAGCAGTTTGTGATTCACGTTTCTTTAATAACCTTTATGGCTACAGAGATATGAACATTTGTTTTAAATGTAAGGCCATAACTTGCTTTTCTCAAAAAGGTCAGAATGCAGTTTGTTTATTTATTTAATTTGTTTACCGCAGTAGAACACCGATCAAACAATGACCAATTGCAGGCTTAGCCCGGGTTAATCATAATGTAACAAAACAGTATACAGTACACAAATAATGGTTTACAATTATGAGTCAGCTAGGTTTTGAAAGCTAATAAAGACCACTAAGATGAACGAGATGATTAGGTTATGAGTAGTGGGTGTAGAGAAGTAACTGTGGTTAGCTGCTCACTGGGAGCTAATAATATAAACCTCTAGAACTCCCTTAGAGTGAATGAGTTAAGAGAGAGATGGAGATCACAGAACAGTGCACCTGAGAAGTCTCTTCAGAATTCTGCTTTAAAATCACATTTTCTTTATGACTTAAAAATAAATATATCTGAAACAATATGAAACTGTTCATACTCCTGCTGTAATAATAATGCATCCCTGTCTGCTGCTTAATTAGGCTGACCTCATAGTCATCCTAGTAAATTGCCTTTTTCTCTACCAAAGAGCACTAGAGTTATAGTTTATGCAAGAAGCAAACTAAAATGTTAAATACTGTATTCCTTAGAGAAACCCAGTTTAGTAACTCGGTGCATAAATGTACTGAGTCAACAAAAATAAATGCCTCTATATACTAATGCCTCTATATGCTCGTGCCTTTCTTCACAACAAACTGCGATGTTTTCATGAGTGTTTTTTCTTAAGTGAAAAATATTGTTACTAACAGTGTGCGTGAAATTGGTTCATGAAATATGTACACTATTCACAATTTTTAAAAGCTATATTCACCTGGTTGTTATCAGCACATATCAGTTTTATGAGCACTTTATAACAATGAGAAGTTGATTGTCATATAAACTAAAATAAAGTCATAGGTTTTGGTTTATTAGGGATGTATAATATCCCATGACACATTGACTGCAATGAATTTATCAAATGTATGATTTTATACCACAAGTCTCATGGATGAAAAAATCTATATAGTTTTGGATTCCGGCCACCTTTAAATTCCAGAACTTTCAGACTAAGGCATTAAATGATGATGAGGAAGCACAAGAGATAATGAGTGTACAATTTGCAGCTTCTTCACCTGCAGTCATTTTAATCTAGGACTGAAAGCCATTAAACCAGATCACTCAAAGCTGTCAGAAATGGCTTACAACTTCACATTGCTTTTTAGACCATAATAAAGCTGTCCAGGAGTTGGTGTATTGCACTGCAGCACACACACATTTTTCTTTAAAAAGCACTGAGTCCTAGTTTCTGGACATACTGTAAGTTAACACGTATTACAGTTGATCATGTGGAACAGACTTAATAATTGCCTGGGACTGTGTATAATAGAGACAGTTGAATTTTGCTCTCAGTACAATCATTTTCTGATTGAAAATACATGATGAAAAGTATATATTTTTTATATTTCCTATATCATTCAGTGTTAACATGATTTTAACACCTTAGTTTGCCTTATTACCCTAGGCTTTTGATGAGCCAAGTGGGAATGCAACAAACTTTATTAGATCACATGAAGTTATCTTACATAACTTCATAATTACTCAAAAGTTTTAACAAGAAAACGACTGGCATTGTAACCCATTCTGAGAAGACAAATTATACAAAAATATGCATAAATTTAACATTTCTGCTCTTAGAAAGTAATATCAACTGAACATGATTTATGGATAAAAATCACTTTGAAAACCAATAAATATATAATATATCAATTTTTATTTATCAGCACAGATCGATGAGAAACGTTCAGCAGTTCACAGTTTTGAAAAGGTAAAACTGTGTGTGTGTCTGTGTGTGTGTGTGAGAGAGAGAGCACAGTGTGCAGTTGTGAGAACACATGTATTTGTGTATGTGTGGATTTATGTGTGAAGGCATGTGCTTATGTATAAAAGACTAGAAACTAGGCAGTTGTTAATTAAAGAGCTAGAAAACAAGTTTTGTGGTAAGGCAAGACTTTTAGATTAGAGGGGGCCATCATAGCCTGGGAGAGGTGTAGCATTATGATATATAAGAAAGTACCATCAATGCATAAGAAGAAAGGAAGTGCTAAAATGTGCACTGTGACAAAATATTAAAAGGCTTTTGAAACTTAACTGATTAAATAAAAAAAAAAAGCATTTCTAATATTAGTGAACCTCAAACAAATAAAGGTAAAAAAGAAGATACATTAAATAAAGAAAAATGATACAATAACACAAAAATAAAGCATCAGAAGAAAGGCGGGTGATATTGTATAATAGAATAAATAAATATATATAGCATCATCACCTTCATCACCAATGCCCTTTTTCCCATTTTCTGCATGGGGTCGGGGTATCATGTTAACTGTCACCACCTCTCTCAGTTCAATGCCACACTCCTGCCTTCAACACTATGTCTAGCTGTTGCAGATCTCTCACACAATCCATCCATTTCTTTGCTGGACATCCGTGTTTCCTCATACCTTCTTCTGGTCTGTCCCAAATCATCTTCACCAGATTGTCTTCTGCTTTTCTGCACATGTCTGAACCACAGTAATCTATTCTCTTAGATCTTTTCTTCAATTGGAACTACTTTGGGTTCTGCTCTTATGTCCTCATTTCTTTGTCTGTCCCACAGTGTGTATCTTACCAACCTTCAGTAAGAAAGAGGAACATATGCATATGGCCTTCTCCAACTTAGAGAAAAGAGAAAGTGGAGGAAGGAAGAAGTAAATGTGCAACTGCACAACAATGAGCATAGTGCAGTAAGACTGTTAGTACTTCAAATGATGCTGGAAAGCTTAACAAAGACAGATGTCCAGCTCTAAGCAAAGTTAAAATAGGAAAATGTGAAAATAGATGCATAAAAGTCAAACAGTTGATAAGGAATTCAAGGAAGGATAAACCATGGACTTGAAATTATTTATCAGAGGCAGACAGAATTCAAGAAAAAAGTACAATCAGCATGTGCAAAGACTGAGATAATGGTGATTATAACTGGACTAGAGAAAATGGTTGAGAGGATGAGATACTAAGACCATACCTTTTAACACCCAGAAAGTAAAAATCTGGAAATAGTTGAAAAACAGGAATAGAAAGCAAAAAATATGGACAGCTAAGTATCATAACATGTACCAACACAGTAACTCCTCCCAGGCCTACTAGGATTGTGGGATACTACCACTCATTAACATGAGTTATAAAAACTGACACAATGATATAAATATATTTTAGCATATAGCAGGTAACATGACAAAACTGCAGAATAATCTCTAATTAAGCTTTAACTATATAACTACCGCGTATCCATTTTTCTTTTTAGTACTATTGCATTCATTCAATTGTTTACAATAAAACCTTGATTCATTCCCCCCTTACTACTGAATCAACACCAGGACATGGTAAAATCTGCATTATCAACAATTAACTGAGTATTGCTATATTGTACTATACAAATATGCTTTCATTAATATTGTACATTTAAGAATTAGATTTGTATGTGCCATCACTATCTACTTAAATTTGACCTAATGCATAACATGTCACACTAAATGAATATATGAATATACTAGGTTTTAAACAAACCAGTAATGATGCTTATGTAACACAGTCTGATGCTAAATGTAAATAGAAGTTATACTTTTATGGCACTAGTTAATAGCAATGTAAAATCAACTTTATGAATAAACTTTAATAATTTAATTAGTGCACAAATCTGGTCACTCCCCTTAAGATCATAAAACCTGTATTATATATCCATGTAAATATGCACACACACAATGCTGTTTCTTTAAGGCCATATTATATGATAACCATAAATTTAAGTTATTAGAACAAACAAAGGAGACGAACAGCAACACATTGGAAATGTGCCATCTAGAACCCACTCATAATTTTTATGATTTGTTCTACAAAGCCTGACAAAATAAAGTGGGAGAAACCAAAAGCTCAGCAAAAAGAATCACTCTCCTGGCAGCCCCGCAACAAACCTGTGACTTCTATTTTTGTTTCTTCTTCATTGTAATATGTCAGACTGTACACTGTTCCTAAAAATGGCAGAAGAATCTTTTAACATTTGCTTGTGCAAGAATCACATCCCTTCCTCACAGATACAGATCATTAACAGCCAATTAACCCCCTTCCTGACAGACACAGTTCTTTAACAGCCAATCAAACCCTTTCCTGACAGACACAGTTAACAGCCAATCAAACCCCTTCCTGACAGACACAGTTCTTTAAGAACCGTAATACCCTAGCTTGTTGTGTCCAGGCTTCTCTCAAGGACATTCTCTCAACTTAATGTATGTACATCCTGTAGCTAGTAGCAACTTATTTTTAGTTCTGCTATATTGTAAAGGCTCCCCCTACATCACATCAATGTGTTCTTGCCATTTCCTGTTTCTTCCATAGCTTAGGACCCCTCACCCTTCGCGTTTATCCTGTCCAGGTGACTGACACTACCTGTAGTCTGCCTAACAATTCTGAGCCCTTCTTCTGCTTTTCCTTACCTCCCTATCCTCTGGTAGTATCAGATCCTTTTTCTCCTCTATATTTCCCCCAGTTTCTTAATCCACACTCACCTAGTACCTTTTTTAGACTTCAGCTTACAACACCTTATAACAGACACTGCTATTTCATTATATCCTTCATAACCTTCTACTTAAATATTAAGTTTCCTTAATACTTTAGCATCCAACTTTCCCTGCTACTCTGACTGCTACTCTCAAGTACAGATTTGGAAATATCTTTTCCTTGACATCCACCAGTCTCTGTTAGCCTGTCTAGTCCTCCAACTTACTCACTGCTACCATTTATACACTTATCTGAGTGACTGTTTTTCTTCCCAGCACATTTCCAGACTAGGGCCACCCCACTCCTTGCTGCATTCAGACTCACTCCACTCCCCCACCTTACCCCTTTCCTACCCACTGCTGGATCAATTTTTTTTATAGCTATCACCTGTAGTTCACCCCCCCAACGCCAACTTCTGTACACACCACCCAATAAGGCACTACCTCTAATCTTCTAACTTCTCCCTCCATAGTACTTGCTAGACCTCCAACTTCCTACACAAGCCACTCCCATTCCCCTGCCACTTACTAGACCTACTCAAATTCACATGTTCCCACACCCCTCCCACCATTTTTCTGATCACCCTCCAACATGCTACTCTCTCTCTTCTCTTCTCATCTCTTTTCCTCTTTCTACTCTCTAACCTTACCTCATATCACACATAACTAAATCTGCATCCTATCTCTCCTACTTCCTCTCACCCACTACAAATGCCAACAGACACTCCTCTATCTCCCTATGCTCTTCTGCAGCTCCGAATATACTGTCCTCAAAATTAAATTTCTCCCAACAAACTCCCCTCAACTTAAAAACAAACAAATATCTTATACGCTACCCCCTATTAACATTACTTCCCCATCCTCACAACATCCTTCTACTCTTTGGTGACATTCACTCCAGTCCTGGCCAACACAACAACTTAACTACTCCCACCAATACAACTTAAACACTTTTGCAGGCAACAAATCACAGTCTTAAACACATTTCTTTTCACTCTATCAACATTCACAGCATCCTCAACAAGATAACTGAATTTCACTCTTGGATTGCTCAATACTCCCTAAATATAATTACTCTTTCCGAAACATGGCTTAAACCACAGAACTCAAACAAGGAATTTCTCCCTCCAGGCTACAACATTTTACGTCTTGGTCAAACTCATAAAAAAACTGAGGAGCTGCCATTATGTACTCTGATACCCTAACCTTATCTCCCCTTGCTAACCTTCACCCCTCTTTCCTTCCAGCTGAACTCACAATAGCTAACTGCAAACATAATGACCATAAAACCATAACTATAGTGGCTATCTGTATTCCTCCCAAAGATAACAGTCGCTTACTAGAGAAGATTCTACACTGGATGTCAGACAACATACCTAATGAAACCATAACACTTGGTGATGTCAGCATCAACTGGCTCCCCTTCATCTCTATCTCCTTTACTACCAGCATCCACCTTTATGGCTACACCCAACTCATCTCCACTTCCACATTTCATCATAAACATATAAATACCAGTTCAATCCTCGACTGAATTCTGGTCTCCAATCCAAACCTCCAGCACCACCCTAAATCCCTTCCAGATGCATTCAGTGACCACTCCCCTGTATGTGTTCTAAGATTCTTCCCTCACCTCACAAAACCTCATAAATATATAGAGTGTCGAAAACTAACAGTTTCAGCACTGACACATTCAACAACGGCCTCTCAGCAATTGACTGGTCCTTCCATTTATCCCTCACTCTTGTTGAAGCCATTCTTCAATTAACTCAGTATTCCTAAATAAATAAACTCTCTTGCTTCTCCTAGAACAGTCAGAATCAATACTAAATACACAACCAAGTAACACAAACTGAGAAAGCAGGCTGGTGTTACAAGAAACGAGGATAAAATTTATTCTTAAGTGCTTTCGTCACAGATTACAGTTGACTTCTTCATAAAAAACACAGTGCCTCCACCCCACTCCTTAAATACTCATTACAAACACATTCCAAACCAATTTGTAAACAACACCATAGGCATTTAAAGGTACAGACTCCCTATTTGCTCCACAATTATACATGCAAGATAAAAACAAACTAACTATAAAACATGATTCAACATGTACTTTAAACTTAGTATTTTGACAAAACTCATAAAATGAACAATTGAATAAAAAATCAATAATTAGATAAAAAAATTGCTAAAAAAAAAGCTTTTAACCTCAAAAAGCTGGTTATTGAACCCATTTCATTCAACCAGGGTTGAATGAAATGGTTTCAATAACCAGCTTTTTGAGGTTAAAAGCTGAATATCTAATTTTTTATCTAATTGTTGATTTTTTTATTCAATTGTTCACTTTATGATTTTTGTCAAAATACTAAGTTTAAAGTACATGTTGAATCATGTTTTATAGTTAGTTTGCTTTTATCTTGCATGTATAATTGTGGAGTAAATAGGGAGTCTGTACCTTTAAATGCCTATGGTGTTTTTTACAAATTGGTTTATAATGTGTTTGTAATGAGTATTTAAGGAGTGGGGTGGAGGCAACTGTAATCTGTGACGAAAGTGCTTAAGAAAAAATGTTATCCTTGTCTCTTGTAACACCAGCCTGCTTTGTGATTTAACAGTCAGAATCAAATCACGCTGCTCTCCCTGGCTCACCAACACTACCTGGTCTCTTATCCAAAACAGAGATTCTGCCTGGAAACTCTGGACCAGGACAAAATCACAAATACACTTTCACAAATAGAGGGAACTCTGCAATCTAAACAAAAAAAAAACACATAATCAGTGATAAAAAGAAATTCTACCACACTCACCAAACAATAGAACCTAGAAACCCCCCAAAATTGTGCAATACCATTAACCAAATTCTTCACTCTGGTAATCCCTCAACTCCCACGCCCTGCCCTAACAATACACCCCAAAAACTGCACCCATATTCAATTCATATTTTGTGGATACAATCAGCAAACTTCTGAACATATCCATCTTCTCCTTCCCTGCATCTCCCACCACCCCCCTGCTGCAAAACGGCCCATTCTCACTTAAAACTCAGTCCAACTAGTTACATTAAAAAACATTCTTCTCAAACTCAAATCATGTTCCTCATCAGCTGATATCTTCCACCTCTATTCCTAAAGGTTGCTGCCAACTGCATAGCATATCCTATGTGACACAAGGAAATACTGCCAGCCCAGCTAGCTGGAAATTTGTAAATAATTATATGTCATTTGAGAATATTAATATGATTTATATAGAAATGTAACAAAAGGAGACACTGCTATCACAGCTATCTGGAATTTTGTAAATAGTTGTATGTCATTTGTGAATACCAGCATGATGCAATTGCTTGTCTTATCAAATGTATTATAAGTATATGTTATGTGTAAATTAAACTACTGGTACAGAAGTGTGTGTTTAACAGGGTTTGTACAGTACTGAGCTTCAAGGATGTGTCCACAGTGTAGCCTACTGGAAAATAACAGAAATGTATATAAACTATATATCTGTGCAAATGTATATTTTAATAGTAGAAACTGGAATTTAAAGAGTTAATTTGCAAACCTTCAAGAAAATAAATTGAAAATTTAATTATTTTATGATTGTGTTATACAAGTTAGTTTCAGTGCAGCAAGTAGATAGGATGTCTAGAACTAGGGTGCCTTCTGCATTGTTTTGTTTTATGTTTTATGTCTTCTAGCAACTGCAAACATCTGAAGGCTATGCATTTTTCACAAGGAGATATCAACTGCTACAATGGGGGGTTTAGCCTGGGAACTGAAGTCAGGTGACAAAAAGTGATGTCAGCCAAGCTAACCCAGCAGTAATATTTGATATTAATTTAAGAACTCTCTCAGAGAGAGTGTCTGTGCATTTTGTATTTTGTCTTGGACCTAGCAAGAACATTCACTCATCACCATCTGCACTTGCCTTATTGTAAGTAAGATTTTGGGCATATTGTCTTATATATATATATATATATATATATATATATATATATATATATATATATATATATATATATATATATAATAAATATTAGTTTAGATATTTTCTGTATTTATTTGAGACTGTCCTGTAATGTTTTAAAATATTTCCTGTGATTTTGAACTCTGAAGTAACTGTCTTTGTACTGAATATTGTCTTTTTATTATTATTAAATATATTTAAACCTGTCTTTTTATTATTATTACATATATTTAAACCTGTCTTTGTGGCTGATATTTGTGAGACATATTTAATAGGTTCATAGGTTGGTACTAGGCTATTGACCCTAGGGCCTATACAAGCCTAGCCATAACAATTCCCTGGCTATTTCTTCCCACACTATTTACTTCCCTGGAAGCACTTGGAGTACGTGCATATCTATTTGGTGACACTGTACAGGCCACTCCAATAGCCTTTCTTGGTCAGACTACCATTTGGATTAATAGTAACATTACACAGTAGATTGGACACCCTTTGTAAGGGCCTTATAGTAGCTGATAAGTAGTGTTTGGTGTCAGCTGGAAATACTTTATAGTCTGGGCAGAAGAGGGCATAGCATGTAAACCTGTGCCAGTCTTCCCCAGGTGTGTGTGTGTGTCTGTATATAAAATGATTGACCTCAACAATTGACTAAGTTTCTGGTGTCCAGTATCTGTCTGCCTGGGATGGCATGTTTGACAGACCTTGATGCTTTGCCAGAGATGGCCTGCATCTGTCATCCTTGGGATTCCAGGTATTAGCTAAGGCTCTTGCCATGCCTATAGTGCATTTTTAGGTGGTTTTCCAAAGACCAAATTACCACCATAAAAGCTATAAACAAATGCCATCTGAGGGTCATGCTGCTCAGTGCTAGAAGTCTAAAGCTCAAGATGCACTCGCTTGAAATGCTCCTCGAAATGGAGAATGTCGACATCTGTGCTGTAACAGACACCTGGTTCAAAGTGGCAGAAAGCACCTCTGTGCTTCCAGGCTATAACTCATTCCACACCTTTCTGCTCCAGAACATGGCTGGCAGCTCCAAAAGCAGTGGTGTCTCCATATTTATAAATGATCTGCACACCTCCAGACTAGTAGCCCAGCATAATGCATCTGAGATATTTCAAGTACAGTTAACACTGTGTAAGATGGAGATTCAGGTCAACCTGCTATAGGACCCTTACCATGGCCTTAGACTCTCACTCCATGTTCCTAAGCACCCTGGAATCTATCAAGGTCCAGCCTAATACTCTCATACTGGGAGACTTCAACTACCCCTCCATCATTGGGAAAGCTACTCCTGTACCAATGCACTCACCCAACGCTTCCTGGAATTCATCAGTTCCAATGACCTGGACCAGCTCATTCTGACCCCCACTAGTGAAAGCAACATCCTTGACCTGATTATCACTAATATGGGCGACCATTGCTCTACACCAATAGTCAATTCATCCCTGGTTAGATCTGATCAGAAACTAATCACCATGGAAATATACATCTCACCGACACCCCCTGCAAAGTTAACCACCTTGAAAAACTTTTCCAAAGCTGACTTTGGGCTCCTAAAAACAGAGGTGGCTAATGTTCCAGCACCCATGCCAATGGAAAATAGCTGCATGACTGCAGAATCATACACCAATGCACTAGACGAACACGTACATAAATGCATGGAACTAGCCATACCCAATAGAACCAAGATGCTCTCCTCCAAAAAAAGGAAGCCAATCTGGTGGTCCCCAGCCATCAATAAACTCTACAACATAAGGAAGAAACTGTTGCAGAAACAGGTGAAGTCCCAAGACTAGAAAAAACTCCCTTATCAGTCTAAGCAAATAGTTGAGATCCCTTATCAAATCCTCTAAATCCAGCTATGAAGGTGAAATTGTGGCAGCCACTAAAAACAACCACAGAGCCTTCTATAGCTATATCAAGAACCTCCATGGCAATACCCAGATTTGCTCTGAGTCATTGCACAATACCACCACCTATATTGAACCAGCAGATATTGCCAACATATTGGCTGACAGATTCAGTGCCAACTTTACCCCCGTCTCCCCCCAAAAGGACCAATCACAATACTGGAAGAACGCCAGGTACCCAGCATTTCTGGATTGTCCAAGGTCAAGAATACAGAATCCATGGGGCTTGATGATATCCCTGGCTGTGTTCTACATGAATTACAAAATGAAGTGGCACCACATCTGTGTGCCCTGTTCAAGTCATAGCCTTACCTCAGGCTTTGTTCCTACCAAATAGTGCACTGCTACAGTCATCCCTCTACATAAAAGGGAGCGACTACAGATCCTGGGAATTATCACTCCATTAGCTTGATGAGTCTGATATGTAATGTTATGGAGTGCATCATCATGGACCTGATTAACAAAGATATAGGTAATCTCCAAACTCTAGACCCCATGTAATTTGGCTTTGTTAAAGGGAGATCCTGCCTGCTTAACCCAGTTTACTTCTTCGAGTCAGTCACTAAGACTGTGGATGAGGGTAAGGCAGTGCACACAGCCTACCTCAGTCTGGCCAAGGCCTTTGATACTATTCCTCACTCAGGAATTATTGACAAACTCATCAAACTAGGCATCAACCCCTATATCACTAGGTGGGTTGCAAATTGGCTCACAGACAGGACCCACAGAGTGAAAGTAGCAGATTTCAAGTCGGACTGCCAACCAGTCATGAGTGGAGTAACACAGGGATTGATCCTGGGTCATCTCCTGTTTGGTATCTACTTCTCAGAAGTCCAGGCCAACATAGAGGGACTCTGGCTGACCATGTTCACAGACAACTGCAAGCTGGGAGCCATTATTAACTCCCCAAGTGATGCAGACATCCAGAAAGGCCTCATTAAGACCAATGACTGGCATCAGAGCCATGGCCTTAAGCTGAATGCCAAAAAAATGCTTTGTCATTCCATTTGAGAAAAACTCAGTACCCACTAATTACCACATCGATGGGAGCTCACTGAACACTGAAGGTGTTATAAGAGATATGGGCACCCAGGTTAACAGCGACCTCTACTTCGACCACCTCATTGCCACTGTGGTCAGAAAGACCTTCTATGTGACGCATCTCATAACCAAGGGTTTTGCATCTGGGAAGGAGGAGGTCATCATCCCTCTCTACTCATCCCTCATTAGAATACTCATCGAGTATAATGCCCCATTTGGCATGTACCTCACTAGACACCCTGTAACAGCTGGAGAGGCCACAGATGTACCTCATGAAGAGGATCCTAGGCCTTAAACACATGTTCTACATGGACAGACTTAAGAAACTTCAGCTATTCTCTGTCTCTGATCGTCTACTTAGAAGTGATCTCTGCTTGACTTACAAAGCCATGTCGGACCCAGCCCTGCTAGAAATGCTACACCTAAAGAAATCCCAATCTCTCCTCACCACACACTCCAGAAAACCTCATCCTCATTACCACAATCAACAGAACATGCTGGAGGGACAGGTTCATCACCCAGAGACTACCCATGATCTGGAATAGGCTTCCTATACATGTTAAGCAGAGCACCCCATGGCCCTCTTCAAGAGACATCTTGATGAGTGGACGGGTAACAAAAAATTCACTGTGGGGTTGCTCCAGTGGCTCTACTGGATTGAGGCACTTGGGTGTCATGATGCCAGGGCACTTTTTTGGAGGCTAGGCTTATGAAGGCTCCAGTGCCATTAGCCTAGTACACATCTATGAACCTAATCAAATCTCAAAGTGTGTGCGTGTGTCAGCTACTTAGGCAGGGACAAGAAGAACTGGTTGGACAGAGATGGTGCTGGATGCTTTGGCTTGGCCACTCAGCTGAGATCTCAACCCAGTGGGGAGTCATATTGGGGATCTGGAGAAAGAGGGAAAACCAGCCCCAGGATGACTATGGTCTCTGTGTGCTCTTAAGGGAAATTGTAATTTACTGAGTGTGTACTTGTCATCCTGCCAGTGTATACATCCCCCGCTGTTATCAGTGGTGAGGATTGAGGCTCCTTGATTACTGGGCCAGTGCAGGGGTGTCACATATTAATTGGTTGGCAGTGGTGGGATAGCCACATCACATATTAATTGCTTGATAGTGGTGAGATAGCCACATCACATATTAATCGTCTTGTAGTGGTGTGGATATTGAATTTCTGTAGCCTGTGTATAGTGGTCACTTAAGGTATTTGTACTCTCAATCAGCCACGCAGTGAACATTCAGAGTTTCACATGACAATTGTTTTATTGTTTTTGCCAGCTTATCTAGTCAAGGACAGCAGGCAAGCATGTCAGCAGAGGAGTATGGCAAACTGACAGTGCCAGTTGGCTGAGATGTGCCAGGCTAAAGGACTGGTGCATGCCAACCTGACTAGGGCAGAAATGATTGTAGCTTTGGGCACAGCTGCATTGCAGACCAGCACTCAGGAGGACAACCAGGCTGGCTTTGGAGATGTACAACTCTCAGAAAATGGACAGCTCAATCTTTCCATAGAAGACTTAAGAATCTGTCTTGAGTTAATGAGACTTGAGCTGGAGGCCAAGCATTTAGAAATAGAAGCAGCAAGAGAGACTGAGACATTTACAGGCTGAGGAAAAGGATAAACTGAGATGTCTTGAGGCTGAGGAAAATGAGAAACTGAGACATCTAGATGCTGAGGAAAATGAGAAACTGTGATGTCTGGAGGCTAGGAGGAGAGGCAGAGGCATCATGAAAAGGAGATGCTGACTCTTCATAAGAATAATGGAGGTAATGGGGAAGGGAGTAACCAAAACCCAGAAGCAACAAAGGTCAGTAAATTTTTTACCACAATTGACAGAGGGTGATAATTTTGATAGTTTCATTCATATGTTTGAAAGGGTATGTAAAAAGTATAATGTTGACCAAGGACTCTGGGTACTGTTCCTGATCCCTTTACTCCATGGTAAAGATGTCACTGCCATTTCTAAATTGTCTGATACTGATTGCTTAAATTATAATACAGTGAAAACTTATCTTTTAGAATGCTTTAAAAATGTTTTGTGAGCATAGACGCAAGGCAGATGAAAGTGTGTGTGAATATGTTGCTGAACTAAGCACATATTTTCATACATGGGTGACTGGATGTCAGGTCACCACTTTTGAAGTGCTGGCAGATCTTTTGGTGAGGGAGCAAGCCCTTAGCACTTTTCTGAGGACATGAGAATCTGGTTAGCTGACCATGCAATACTGCAGATGAGTTGGGGAAGAAGGGAGACCTATACCTAGCAAGCAGGGCATCAATGCACAGGAAAGAGACACCCAGTGCTGCTCATGGGTCTAAAGGATCCCATGGTGGGCAGCCCAGACTGCCCCAACAGATTCTGTCAGTAGCAGGGGAAGCCACTAGTCCAGGTAGACATCTAGGATCAAGGGTTAAATGTTTTAAATGCAAGCAGTGGGGCCATGTAGCATATAGATGTCCACAGAGGCAAGGTGAGGAACAAAAGGTGTGAGAGATGGTAAGTGGGAATAACAAAATGCCAGCAGTAAGTTGTCTCGAGAAAAGAAGGGTACAAAACTACCACAAGAGCTTATATCCTATCTTAGTGGATGATAAAAAGGCTGCTGCTAAGAGAGACACAGACCTAACCATTGTGAAGCCTGCAATGGTTAGAGAAGCACTACTTGCTTGGGCAGTCTACTCCAGTCAGAGCTTTAGGAAGAACCCCATTCCAAATACCTTTGGCTAGGGTTCACCTTGAGAGATAGGGTGGTAAAGGAAGCCAGCAAGTAGGTATGTTTGAGGATATCCCTGCAGATGCCCTGATAGGGAATGATTTTGATAATGCAGTACCCTGTGAGCATGCAGTTGCATGCAGTCAGGCTTGGACACTAGCATGTGGGTCTGGTAGCCTGGGCAAGACCCAGACAGACCACACACTTGCAGCCAGGACTGGTGAGGTGGTACTTCAGGGAGGGAGCTGCCCTGTAGCAGTGAGAGTGAAGGTGATCCACAGCTGCTTGTGGGTGGTACTGATGTTCCCTTGGACAGAGTGACTGCAAGGGCAGAGGTGAGTAGTAGTACTCAGGGTGACAGTGAGGCATCGCTGTCAGAATACCAGACTTCTGGTGGAAAGGGATCTGGGAAGTATTACAAAGAGAGAGTTGAGACAGGCTCAGCTCTCAGACCCTACATTACAAGTCTTGAGAGAGGTATCTAGTGAGGCACCTGATTTTCAATGGAAGGGGAAGTCTGTATACTGGGACACAGGATTACTGTTCAGAGAGTGGACCCCTGAGGGAGGGCTAGAGGGTGAGAAGATACAGCAGTTGGTAGTGCCCAGAGCCTACCATCTGGCATTTCCATCCATAGCCCATGATATTCCCTTTGCAAGTCATGTGGGCATAAAACATATAAAGAGACATATTATGCAGAACTTTTATTGGCTTGGGATTTCCAGAGATTTAACAGGGTACTGCAGGACCTGTAAGCAGTGCCAAAAGGTAGGCAAGACAGGGGACAAGGTAAAAGCTCCTTTTATATCTTTGCCTGTGATTGAGGAGTAATTTCAGAGGGTAGCTATGGATATTGTGGGGCCTCTGAGTACTCCAAGTTCTATAGGGAAAAAGTATATCCTAGTGGCAGTAGATATGCTTCGAGATACCCTGAAGCAGTGGCTCTGTCCTCCATTGAGGCAGAAAAGGTGGCAAATGCTTTGTTAGAGATTTTTAGCAGGGTAGTTTTCCCAAAAGAAATACTGACTGACGGAGGTGACAATTTCATGTTAGACCTGCTGGCTTGTCTGTGAAGTGTGGGGTGAAGTACCTGAAGACCACCCTCTACCATCCCCAGACTAATGGTCTTGTTGAGAGGTTAAACTCTACACTCAAGTCTATGTTATGGGCATTTGCAGACCAGTTTAAGTGGGAGTGGGACAAATCTTTCCCTCATCTCTCGTTTGCTTACAAAGAGGTGCCCCAGAAATCCACATGTTTTTCACCCTTTGAGTTATTGTATGGCCATAGGGTGAGAGGGACCTCTAGATTTGATTTGAGATCAGTGGAAGGACATGTGTGAATCTCACAAGGAGTCTGTTATGGTATATGTCTTAAACCTCAAGACAAGGCTCAGGGAACTCATGCGCTTGGCCCAGGAAAACCTGGCAGAAACTCAACAGCAGAAAAAGGTCTGGCATGACATGAATGCTGGAGCTAGAGAGTATGCTGTAGGGCAGCAGGTAATGGTTCTAATTCCTGTCCGACACAACAAGTTGCAGGCAGCTTGAGAGGGATCCTACAAAGTGGCAAGGAAGGTCAGTGATGTTAACTACAGAGTAGAACTGCTAGGCAGGAGGGAGGGGCACAAACTGTACCACTTGAACAGGATGAAACATTACCATGACAAGGAGGCCCTTGTGCTAAGTATTTGAAGTACAAGGCAGGAGTCATCTCAGGGGGATCTATGGCTGCAGGAAGCAAGCCAGCCAGATTTAACATTGTTATGGTGGAGCCTAGGGTTGCAGGCATATAATGGGACAGTGCAGCAGTGTGCTGGGGTCAGCAATGCCAAGGCAGCTGGAATCTCAAGACATGGAATGGAGTAAGGTATTCCCAGATAGTCAACCTTGTCAAGCAATGTTTCTCAAGGGTCACTTGAAAAAAACAGCTTGAGAATTCGGGGGGAAGAAATGTGACACAAGGGAAATACTGCCAGCCCAGCTAGCTGGAATTTTGTAAATAGTTATATGTCATTTGAGAATATTAATATGATTTATATAGAAATGTAACAAAAGGAAACACTACCAGGCCAGCTATCTGGAATTTTTTAAATAGTTATGTCATTTGTGAATACCGGCATGATGCAATTTTGTTGCCAAATGTATTATAACTATATGTTATGTGTGTATAAAACTGCTGGTATAGAAGTGTGTGTTGAACAGGGTTTGTACAGTACCGACCTTCAAGGATGTGTCCACAGTATACCCTACTGGAAAAGAACAGAACTGTATATGAACTTTATACTTGTCCAAATGTATGTTTTAATAGTAGAATCTGGAACCTATAGAGTTAACTTGCAAAAATTCAAGAAAATAAGTTGAAATTAAATTATTTTATGATTGTGTTTATAAAAGTGAGTTTCAATACAGCAAGGAGACAGGATGTCTAGAACTAGTATTTTGTCTTGGACCTAGCAAGAACATCCACTCATCATTAACATCTGCATTTGCCTTGCTTTAAGTAAGATTTAGGGCATAGTATCTCTTTTAGATATAGATAGGAATAGAGTAACGATTAGTTTAGATGTTTTCTGTGTTTATTTAAGATTGTCCTGCAATGTTGTTTTAAAATATGTCATGTGATTTTGAACTCTGAAGTAACTGCGTCTATGTACTGAGTATTGTCTCGTTCTTTTATTATTTATTATTAAATATATTTAAACCTATCTTTGTGGCTGATATTTGTGAGACATATTTAAACTCTTGGAGTACTTGCATATCTTTTTGGTGACACTGTACAGGCCACTCCAATAGCCTTGCTTGGTCAGACTGCCATTTGGATTAATAGTAACATTACACAGTAGTATCGAACACCCTTTGTAAGGGCCTTATAGTAGCTGATAAGTATTGTCTGGTGGCAGCTGGAACTACCTTATAGTGTGGGCAGAAGGGGGCATAGCTAGTAAACCTGTGCCAGCCTTCCCCAGCTGCATGTGTGTGCTTGTATATAAATCAAATTTGTGTGTGTGTGTGTGTGTGTGTAAGCTAATTGGGCAGGGACACAAAGCACTGGTTGGGACAGAGAGGGTGCTGGTGGTTTTGCTTGGCCACTCAGCTGAGATCTCAACCCTATAGCTGTACAAGTAGGGAGTCTTATTGAAGATCTGGAGAAAGAAGGAGAAACCAGCCCCAGACTGACTGTGGTCTCTGTGTAATATTAAGGGAAATTGTACTTTACTGTGTGTGTACTTGTCGTCCTCCCAGTGTGTACGTCCCCTAGTTGTTGCCAGTGGTGAGGACTGAGGATCTTTGATTACTGGACCAGTGCAGGTACGTTACACACAGTCTCCATCCTCATTAACCACTCTGTTAGAGAATCCACTGTTCCTCCTCTGTGGAAACAAATTCTGTACTGTACCTGTTGACAAATGTGGAAATTCTATTGAGCTCTCCAATAACCGACTTATTGCCATACTGTCTCCACTGATAAAATTCTTGAGCACTGTGTCCATAAGTAAATCATGTCCTATCTCACTCAAGAAAACCTGATCACCACTACCCAGCATGACTTCTGTACACACCACAGCACCATTCCTGCACTTATTTCCTTTATTAACTCCATCTGCTTTGCCAGAGATTATAATAAACTAGTGTCCTGCCTGTTAGAGCTCTCGAAGGCCTTTGACACTGTCTCTCACTTTATCCTCCTCATTAGTCTTTTTCAATTTAATTTCTCCCCAGAAACTGTCTCCTGGTTTAACAGCTACCTCACAGATAGGCAGCAATCCATCAAATGGCTCTCCACCTTATCTCCCTTTCTCCCCATTAAAACGGGTGTCCCACAAGGCTCATTTCTAGGCCCCTTTGTCTTTAACATCTTTACAAATCAACTGTATACCTCCTATCCTCAGTCATCTCTTATACAATATGCAGGTGACTCAACAATTATCTGCATTGCTGATAACCCCTCTGACCTGCTTAACCTGACACAAAAGTCATTTAACCTCACTGAAACAGGGCTTACTAACCACCAACTCGTACTTAACCCCAAAAAGACTAAACTACTACTCTTCCTCCCTAAATCCCTCTAGCATCTTAAATCCTTTCACTATTTCTTCACTTAACAACACAACTACTACAGCAGATACTTAAACTAAGCTCCTTGAAGCAATCATAGACGACCAAGTTAAATTCAACCTCCACTTACATCAATGCATCAAGAAAACCCACCAAAAGCTAGCTCTACTGTGTAGGTATAAAAGATTCCTCACACTCGTCTCCCAGATCTCACTTGCCCAAGCCTGTCTTCTTCAAAACCTATTCTACAGCTCACAAATTTTAACTAACTTACAGTTCTCATTAGTTTGCAAACTTGAATCCACCTACAACTAAGTAGCTAATGCAGCAAATCAGCCTCTAAAATCTCACCACTGAAATGCTCTTCAAACACTCAGATGGCTAGAGTTTCCTAACTCTTATTTACTCAACTTCTCATCATCCACTCTATCTTAAACAAGCCTTCATCCTGCCCCAACCTATCCTGCCTTCTGTCCTTATATAACCCCCCTAGATCCCTCAGAAGCTCCGACCAATGCCTCTTGCAAATTCACAAACCTAAAAAAATCTATTGGGAAAAATCTTTCCAGCTACTATCCAGCTCCGTCTTGGAACAAGCTCCCCTTGTCCCTTAGAATTGAAACCCAAGTCCTTGACTTCAAGAAATCTCTAAAAAAAAAAAAAAAAAAAATTACCTGAATAGCACCTGGATTTGTCACTGCAATCACCCCACCTGAACTCTTTCCCCCTCTCTCCTACTAACCTCTACTCTTTCCTCACTCTCCTTCCTATTTCTCCCTTCCCTTTACATATCATGTCCCTGTAACTCCCCACTTATTGACAATTACAGTCTCACACTACTTTCCAACCTCCTTCACTTGCTCACATTTTAAACTTGCTGTGTACTACATGCAGCTGTTCTACAGCTACAGTCCTCACAATCTATTGCTTATAAAACAGTACCCTCTTATTTTCTGTTGTTCACTGTTGATGATCCGAACTTCATTATTTTTCTTCTCTCTTTTCGGCAAGCTTCCGTCTCTACCCACTTTTATACTTTGCATTTTGTCCATATCTCTCTTTTACACCTTTCTTAGTCTTATACCACAAACTGGACATCTGCTGAATTATATCATTGTTTATATTTATATTGTATTTTATTGCATTCTACTTAAATTTTTTGCAATTTTGTTTTGCTTATTTTTTACTGTACATTTACTTCAGCCTTTATTTTTCTGCTTATTGTACTGTAGAGCTTTTCTCCCCGGGCCTACCCTGAAAAAGGCCACTAGCTAACCCAAAGGTTCCTGGAGTTCATAAACTCAAATGCTATGGAACAACTAGTCACCATTCCCACAAGAGGAGAAAATATACTAGACCTGATCATCACAAACATGGGGACAAAATGCTCCACACTGGAAGTATATCCCTCATTGGTGAGATCAGACCATAAATTAATCTCACTGGAGATCCACATCCCACCCCCACCCCCAGCAAAAAAGACCACAGTGAAGAACTTCTCAAAAGCAAACTTCACACTTTTTAAGACTGGAGTGGTATCCTTCAAGGCCCCCCGAGCCAGTGGAAACCACAACCCACGCTGCTGAAACCCTTACAAATGCCTTCTACGAGCACCTCCAGGAATGTATGGATCAAGCAATCCCTAATAAAATCAAGACCCTTTCCACCAAAGGCAGGCACCCGGTCTGGTGGACCCCAGCCATAAACAAACTCTACAACAAGAGGAGAAAGCTACTACATGACAGAGCAAAATCCCTAAAGGAAGGCATCTCTGATCAATACTAGCAAAAACTACGATCACTCATAAAATCATCCAAGGCCAACTTTGAGAGAAAAATCGCTAATGACACAAAAGACAATCATAAGGCCTTCTTTAGCTATGTTAGAAACCTGGGTGGAAACTCCCAGATATGCTCAGAATTAGTCCAAAATGATAAAAAATCACTGAACCCACAGACATTGCCAACATACTGGCAGACAGGTTCAGTGCAAATTTCTCCCTCCCTCCCCAAAAGGAGAAATATCTATCCCACCAGAGTCTAGCCTCCCAAACATCTCAGATGCCCAGGTGAGAGCTGCTCTCTCTAAAGCAAAAAACACAGCATCAATGGGACCGGACGGTGTCCCCAGCTGTGTGCTACATGAACTCAATGAGGAATTAAACCCACACATAAGGCTGCTGTTTAATCTTAGCCTTACTACAGGATACGTACCCAAAGAATGGCGTACGGCAACTGTGGTCCCACTCCACAAAGGTGGTGCTTCTATGGACCTTGGAAATTACCGCCCCATAAGCTTGACGAGCCTTGTCTGCAAAGCTATGGAGAGGATCATAATAGAACTCATAAATAAAGACATTGGGGACCTACAGACACTGGATCCTACCCAATTTGGCTTTGTCAAGGGCAGATCCTGCCTCTTGAACTTGGTCAACTTTTGAAACAGTCACTAAGGCCATTGATGAGGGTAAGGCAGTTAACACAGCCTACCTTGACCTAGCAAAAGCGTTCGACACAATACCCCACTCGGGCATCATAGAAAAGCTCACCAGCTTAGATGTAAACCCATATGTCACAAGATGGGTTGCAAACTGGCTCAAGGACAGAACACACAGGGTTAGAGTTGCTGGTGCCATGTCAGACTCTAAGCCGGTCACAAGCGGTGTCCCACAGGGCTCAGTCCTGGGCCCCCTCTTGTTCGGCATTTATTTTTCTGAAGTGCAGGCAAACATAGGGGATTGTGGCTGACAAAATTTGCAGATGACTGCAAACTGGGCACCATAATTGACACTCCATCAGACACAGACATCCTCCAGAGAGGTCTCATAGAAATGGATAACTGGTGCCAGAGCCATGGCCTTAAGCTAAATGCCAAAAATGTATAGTCATACCCTTTGGGAAAAACAAGGTAACCCCTAATTACCACATAGGTGGTAATCCATTAAACACGGAAGAAGTTATCAGGGACCTGGGGACCCAAGTTGACAGTAACCTCTCTTTTGACACTCACATTGCCAAAGTGGTTAGGAAGACCTTCTACATTGCCCACCTGATCATGAAGGGATTCACATCCAGATCAGGAGAGGTCATTGTACCCCTGTACTCTTCACATATCAGACCAATGATTGAGTACAATGCCCCATTCGGAATGTACCTTACCCGACACCTGCAGCAGTTGGAAATACCCCAAAAGTTCCTCACCAAAAGGATAAAGGAGCTCAAACATATGTCATACGATGCCCGACTGAAGAAACTCCAGCACTATTCAGTCGCATACCGTCTGCTCAGAGGTGATCTGTGCCTGACATACAAGGCCATGTCCAACCCGGAATTAATGGACATGCTCCACCTCAAAAAATCCAAATCCACCAGAGCCACGATAGCAAGAGACTTAAACCTCAACACGGATATAAATAGGACATGCTGGAGGGACAGATTCATCACCCAGAGACTCCCTACACTATGGAACAGAATCCCAGTCCATGTGAGGCAGAGCCCCTCACTGACTCTGTTAAAGAGAAATCTTGACGAGTGGATGGGAGATCGTAGGTTTACCCTGGGAATCATCTCTGTGTCACTGCTGGACAGAGTCACAGCAAACTAATGGGTATAGTATTCTCATCCTAAGGGGTGGTGAAAGCCACACACACTCTGGCTAGGCTTATAAATGCCCTAGAGCAGATAGCCTAGTATGAACCTATGAACCTATGAACCTATAAGCTCAGGCGAACTATCCCAGTTAACAAATGTCAAATAAATATATTTGATTATGAGATGATTGTAGCTGTTGTTCAAATATTGAATATTTCTTGAATGTATGTTTTTGGGAGCTTTTGATCATTCTGTATGATTGACATAATTATAACCATTTAGGTATAGAATATTTCTTGAATATAAGGATTTTTTTTTTTTTGGAGATTTTCTCCCCGAGCCTCCACTGAAAATGGATCTGTATCCAGTTGGACTTTCCTGATTAACAAATGTAAAATAAAAAAAGAAATAAAAATAAATACGTAAATAAATAAATAATAAATGCACCCTTGTAGTAAGAGATTCAAACTATTAAATATTATTTTCAAAATATCCACTTAGATTTTTTTCTCTTGGTTGCAGACATTCTTTCAAAGCTTGTATTGTTTTCATGTAGTCTACCAGTGCTAGTTATACTCTTAGTTCTTCTAAAACTTTTACTTTTAACATCTTTCCCAGCATTCACGTATGTAACATCATTAAGTGATGTCATCTGGCGATACTGATATGTGGATGTTGAAAGGGACCATAGCTTAGGGGAAGTAGTTCACATTGTGCACTAAAGATCATTGCAGTAGTGAAGTAGAAGTGATGTTTTTTGTTCATGCTAGACCTAGAAAAGTGTTTACATTTCCAGACAGGTTGGCAAACCCCAGTTGAGTTGTTGATTACTGTAGTCCGTAATCTGGGATTTCATATGTGATAGGAAGTTGGTGTCATATGCCTATATTACAACCCAATTCAACTCCCTGCAGCTAGACAAACACACACCAAGCATTCATACATGCACAGATAGCCACAACACTAACGTGTTAAATTAATGGCATATATATAACAACTTGCATGTTCTTAGTTCACACCTGCAGCTCATCTAAAAGTATGTTGTTCACTTACAGCTCTACTGTGTCTTCCTTATTTATTTCTTGCTTGAATTCCCTCATTTCTGTCATTATGATATCCACTTAAATAACTTCCAGTGGAGTAATGCAGAAATGCGAGTCATTTACATTCATTTTTTTCATTATAAAGATCAAAACACAGTCATTTTGTATGAACAAGGGTCAATGCAAACAGTGCATTAGTGGCAAAATGGAAGAATTCAACATTCCTCAGTTTTTCAGCACTGTATCCGATACTAATAACTTTCTAGTAACAAATCAGTGTTTTTCTTCTACTTTACCTTAGCCTTTGACTTTTTTTATTTTAGTTCAGTCTGGCTAATGCTCTTTCTCCAAGTGAAGCACACCAACTTTATTTAAATTATTTAAAGACTTGCACAAAAGTGAAGAATTTGGTTGGCACCTGGCACCATGGAAAACTATTACAAAAAGAAAGTAATAACTAAAAGCTGCTTGGCCCTAATACAATGCTCCGAGCTTTCCAATTCATTTCACACACCAAATACTCAGCTTGCATCTCTAATGACAGTAGAAGGTAGTGGGCTGTTCCCACAGTGCCAAACTGCTAACAATCATAATATAAAAGGCTCACTCAGTATTTTCTGGCACCCTGTTATTTAAGTAAAAAAATGGTATTTTCTGGGAAATTTAAGACATTTGAGAGGTATGATTAGGATAGTAGAGAAAAGCTGCACAAAAACTGTCAGAAAAACACCATTTAGCAAACCAAGATCACCTTAGATAGGTGGGTTAACAGAATGGGTGAAAGGGGGGGGGGGGTCTAAAACACCCCTCTTCAATTCCAACTTTTCTGAATGGACAATGCACTGTTACAAGACAGTCCAGCTTAAAATTTGGTCAAAAGTCTGTTTATGAAAAATTTAAAAAACAGAGCTTTTGAATTAGAATATTTGCTTCCCACGTGACCTAAGCAGAAAGCAGTGCATTCTGCACCCCTCTACTGTTTATCACTCCATTCCCAGGGTAAAGAGACCCACTCACTGCAGCTGTCTTCCTCCCTAGGTTGATATGGTGACTAAACATTCATTTTGCTATTTCAGTCTCAAGACTATTGGGTGAATTGCTTATTTAAATGAGCAATGGGCAAAAGAAGTGTTTAGCTACAACAGTATATAAAAATACTAAAATATATACTGGATTAGTGGAAGCTGGGTGGGATTTTAAACAGCACAGAAAAAAATACAAAATAAGCTTATAGTGGCATTTTCAGTGAAGTAAGACAGAAGGGCATGGAAAATAAAGAAGCTTGTATGTTAGGAGGAATGATCATCAAGTGACTTGGAGAAAGATAATGTGAACAGATTCAACAAGCTTTCTCCTGTTTTTATAGAGACCTTTCTGTTAAACATAGGTACAAGAAATATGATTTGAACTACTTCATGTCTTTGATTGTATTATGTACATTCATTGGTGTTTTGTAAACTTACTTCTCATATGTCATCCCTTATTCATTAATGTTGAATCCAAAACACTTAATGATCATATACTTAATCACCAAAATATCATTGTCCATCTCTAAACTTAACCACTTAGGAATACACTCTGTACATAGGCTCATAGATTAGTACTAAGCTAACTGCCCTTGCAAGACATTTTAAGCCTAGCCAATTATTCCTTGTGAGAATCAAACCCTGCACCTTGTGTTTGTAAGGCAAACACCTTAACCATTAGGCCACCCTACCAACACAGTCATGAAAATCCTTCTGAAAGTTTTTAAACCAAATAAAAGTATTATTTTGGGAGACTTCAATATAAGCTTCGCAAAAAAAGAAAAAGATAAAATAAAACCAGCTTTGACTAAGGCCTTACCCAGTTAATCTGTAAACTGTCATTTTGGTTGTCAAAAGGCCGCTCAAATGGATTACTGTGCTCCCTGTTAAGAGGGTCACTGTTAGCAGTATGAACATTGCTGGTGTCATTGCTGTAGGTGATGTCTGCACAGTTACAGGTAGTACAAATAATGTGGACTGATGCTTCTTAACTCCATCCCAGTGTGAGCACACTGGCAATTATTCATTCCCACACTCCCTGCCCAGTCCCATCAGCAAGTGTCCTGTTGATCAAACATGGGTCATCTGGGGTGCATTTGGGACTCTATTCCTCTATGCCATAGTACTGGACAATAGTCAACCTTCTTATGTCTGCAATAACTTTCATAAAGGAACTTTATTCTTACAATGCTATAACCAGATATAAATGGATGATAAAATAACTGAAATCTTTGATTATACTGATAGATGAGTCATAGATATGTTAGAAGTACATCTCTTCCTTCTGTACCAGAGAATATTTTATCTTCCTATGTGACCTATACAAAACCGCTATTAAGTAGCATAAAACCCCCTTTATAAATCCAGTTAATCCTCCTTACTCTCACAACCCTAGCAGTTCTTGAAAGAAGCGAACTTCCTATCTGACAGAACAAAAGAATCAATCCACACCCATCAAATGTAACCAAGCCCTCGTTCAAATCACAGACTACCTTTAACCCTCTGTTTTTTCTGCATTCTTCTTTAGACATGCACTTCATCATGAAATTGAGAAGCTTCTAGTTTCACAATTTACACAGAGGGATAAAGGCTCAATTAGAGCTGGGGAGATCCATATTTGATGAGGGGCTCAGGTGTTTGAAGGAACTTGTAGGGGAGGATGGCCCTACCTTTCCTGAGAGACTTGGTTGTTGGTCCTGGTTGGCCATGTCCATAACACTGGATAGACAGACCTTGCAAGAGAGGGTGTGGGCAACTCTTGAGCATGAGGCAGACCTAGAATGGGATATAGGTGGTCTGTCCAAGCCACTGATGGTAGCCTTGACTGCATGTGTGAAACTGGGTATGTGCATGAGTTGTAGGGTGTAGGTGTTCCCCATGCCACGTCATTATTGAAGCGGAGGGGATTTAGTGTATACATAATATCCTCAGTTGTCAGGATTCTAGTGATGATGGCTCATCTGCATGGCTCTCATCCCAGAGAATTTGATGCAACTGCCACATCTAGGAAACAAATGGGCTGGGGTCCAACTTGAGAGTCAATGGCTGGCATTGCAGAAAGGAAAAAGGGATATAGAAAAATAAATAAGCTTCTTGACAAAATTTAAAATGACAGTGCTTCTATTTCAAATTGTATTGTACAGTGATTAGTCAAGATCTGCAAGGACTTTCTTCAAACACATTCACCATATATTTAGAATTTCCCTATCTCAAAACTCCTCTCTTACCATCTAGACATTTGCTGTTATTTTTCCTCTTCACAAATATCATCATTCCAAGTTTCCCAGAGGTATAAGGCCCATTTCTGTCTTTCATACTTTAAACAAAATCCTTGAAAAATGTATACATCTAAACTGGTTCCTACATAGAACAAACGATCCAGTCCAGGAACGAGCATGGATATTGATTTGGAAAAAGCACTCTGATGACCTCCTGAACCCTGACAGATAATATATTTCTCTGGATGGACAAGGGTAATGTAACTGATGCATTTTCTTCAATGACTATCTGACTGATGCAGTTGAATTACCCTCAACAAAACATTTTATTTAGTGGAAAACTAGACTCCTTCATGAAGCCCTCATCTTTTCAGGCCTAAGCAGTAACACAGATGAGTTGTTCAATAGCTTTTATAAAACGGAGATCCTTGTCACTAAAAATAGGCAACTCCATGTCCAGCTCAACATCATTGAAATAATCCTGGATCCTCTACTCTTCTGGATTTCCCTGTTTTTCCAGTAGCCCTGCTTAAAGATAATATGACTCATCTGACAACAAAATAAAATCCCAGCTCAGTCTTCTTTCTAGCAGGCTACTGAATCCCAAACTCTTCCTCAGCTAAATAAAATCCAACACATTGACCTTTCATGCAAAATAAAAACCCTCAACAGTCCCTGGTCAATAAAAGCAGGCTACCACTCCTTCAGCATACAACATAGACAATAGCCCACTCAAAAATGAGAATGTTGTTAGAGACTTTGGAACCTGAGCAGATAGTTCCCTCTCTTGGATGGCCATGCAACAACAATAGTCAGACTATCCTACTTAGCACAGCTGATTATCAAGGGAATAACATAGGTTCATAGGTGTGTACTAGGCTAATAGCCCTGGAGCCTTTACAAGCCTAGCTCATAGGATTACCCTGGCATCGTGCCACCCAACCTTAGTTTCCAGTGCCTCTGTCGAGTAGAGCCAACGGAGTGATCTGTGGGGTGAATTTTCTATTTCCCATCCACTCATCAAGATTTCTCTTTAAGAGGGCCAGTGAGGTGCTCTGTTTGACATGTATGAGAAGTCCATTCCATAGCATGGGCAGTCTCTGGGTTATGAACTTGTCCCTCCAGCACGTTGTGTTGATTGTGGTAATGATGTTGAAGTCTCTGGAGCGTGTGATGTGGAGAGACTGGAATTTCGTTAGATGTAGCATTTCTAACAGAGCTGGGTCAGACAAGTCAAGCAGAGATCACCTCTAAGTAGGTGATATGAGACGGACAATAGTTGGAGTTTTTTGAGTCTGTCCATATAGGACAAGTGTTTAAGCCTAGGATCCCCTTTGTGAGGTAATTTTGTGGCCACTCCAGTTGTTGCAGGTGTCTAGTGAGGTGCATGCCAAATGGGTCATTGTACTCGATGATTGGCCTAATGAGGGACGAGTAGAGGGAGACAATGACCTCTTTCTTCCTGGATGCAAAACCCTTAGTAATGAGATGTGCCACATAGAAGAACATTCTGACCACCGTGGCAGAGTGGTGGTCAAGAGAAAGGTTGCTGTCAGCCTGTATTCCTAGATCTCTTATAATTCCATCTGTGTTCAGTGGACTACCATCAATGTGGTAGTTTATGGGAACTGTGTTTTTACCTAAGGGGATGATGACACGTTTTTTGGCATTGAGCTTAAGGCCATGGTTCTGACATCAGTCGTTGGTCTCGGTGAGGCCTTTCTGTAGGATGTCAACATCACTTGAGTTAATAATGGCTCCCAACTTGCAGTCATCTGCAAACTTTGTCAGAGTCCTTTCATGTTGGACTGGACTTCTGAGAAGTAGATATCAAACAGGAGAGGACCCAGGAGTGATCCCTGTGGGACTCCACTCGTGACTGGTCTGCAGTCTCACTGGGAGTCAGCTACTTTCACACTGTGGGTTCCATCTGTGAGCCAGTTTGCAACCCACCTAGTGATATATGAGTTGATGCCTAACTTAATGAGTTTTTCTGTGATTCCTGAGTGGGGAATGGTATCACATTCGGCTCTAAAGACGTCATTTACACCTTATATTCAGCATTGATTATACCAAATATTGGAAGCATTGTTCCCTTTGGATTATACGCCACTAAACATATCAAATAACAAGAAAAAACCCCCCTGAGTTTCTTAACTAAGAATATCAATGGTTTAAAACCCTAAGCAACAAGAATTGTTAGTATCTTATAGGTTCTGTGTTTTGCCTTCTAGCCATTAGGGATCCATTGGTCCTGGATCATTAGTATTTAGACAAATCAAATAGTTTCAAAAATACCAGAACCAGGGATCTAAATATTTATCAGCAGATAAAGAAAACATGGTGGGTAGAGGTTCATTGCATAGTACATTCCCCATTGAGAAATAGACTCCCACTGTAAATTCAGCAATGTGTGATACACTGTCTTCCCTTAAATGAGAACTGGATGAGTGGAAGGTTATCTACAAACTCCTCCTTGGTTGACTGGCCTACCCCTCCTTGAAAAAGGAAGTAAGTTCTAAGGGAGGGTACTGGCAGGGTGTACATGGTTGCAAGACTCGGATGTCTTATATTTCCTATTATCCTATGAGAGAAACTCGCTCTTCCTGAAGTTACTATCTTTTTATAGATATTTAAGAATTTGGCTTTACCAAATCTGGTCATTCAAAATAACACATACAGCAAACAAAAGATAAGGTCAACAAGATATGCTTCTGGATGAAAAATATTTCTTACCTCCAAGTCCCCGGATCTGAGTGTCCCCACAGCTAGTGCTGTAAGGATTATAATTGCCTAGACCAAGCTTTTCCCCAACCAAAACTGTGCTGTAATATTGACCTTTGTATGTGCTTGAATGTTTCTGCAAGCACAAAGTTCTTGGTCATTTGTTTTTTCCTGTAAAAGGCTTTTCATTTATCGCAGTCCATAAAAAAATGAAAGAAAGACTCTTAAAAGCTTGCACGGCATGGTGCAGGAGCTCAAGCAGGCAATATGTCTACCGTGCGATCCAGGAACAGCTTGCAGGGGCGTGCACGAGTGCTCCTGCACTAGTCCTGCATGGACGAAGCCCTTGTATGCAAATCACCCCAGTTGCAGGAGAAATCTATGCAAATGAGGTGATTTTGCAATCCAGGAAGCTTGCAACCATCCATGCAGGACTAGTACTAGCTGCAGAAATGTACTCGGGTAGTAACAGAGTATATTTCTGCAAAATCCAAAATGGGGCTGTGACCGCTCCAAATAAAGGCTGCATATCATGTAGTAAGCATGCCAATGGCCAAGTATAAGGCCATTGGCATTGCAGACACTAAAAAAAAATACAAAAATCAACTTTTATTTTTTTAGCCAATCTTGGCTGTTTAAGGGGTAGGGCAGTAGCGCGCAAACAGGATCGGGGGGGGGTAATAAAATAAACCTAGAATAAGCAGTCTAACTAAAATCACTATTCTACCATGCAAGTCAATGGCAGGCAGGAGACAACCTGGCCAGTGAGTAGTGGTTGCTAAGGGGGGAGGCTCAGTGTGAGACATGAAACTATGAATTAGCAGGCAATTCTATGCAAATGAGGGGAAGGATAGTGAATCCCAGTTTTCCCCAGCATGTGAGCCAGGTCCCAACAGTGTAAGAGTAGGAATAGCTTGGTGCAAGCCTAGGAGTTAGGTGACATCATGGGGGGGGGGTGTCAGGCAGACTGTAAGCGGATTGAAGCCCTGTGGCTCGGGTTTGCACAGCTAAGCTAGGGGGTGTGTCTAAACTTGCCTAGCACTCTTTACCAAACCTAAGTGGGTGTGTGTGCCACGCACTGAGTTTTACTGGAAGAATAAAGAAGTTAAACCAAGAAATAGCAGCACTGTGAACATTTGAGCACTGTGTTTGCAAGGCACGCCCCCGTGCTTAAACAGGAAGGCAATAGGAAAGGAACAGCAGTAGGAAGGTAATCAAGGAGAACTAGCTTAGCTGGCAGATGAAATGTATCAGAAACAGACAATTACACAGGCAACAGATGAGCCCAGCCCAGAAAACTACTATAAACTATGAAAACACCTTCCCCTCTGGTTTTTACCACACCCTACACCACCGGTGTAAACATGAGGGGAACTTTTAACACTCACAATAGCAAAATGATAGGGGCTGCAATAGCTATACAACAATTTGTGGAAGAGGCTGAGGGTGGTGAGGATGTGAATGCTGTCAACCAACTGACAGTGAGGAGCCATAGAAGAGTGTACAGATCCAGGGTAACCTACCAGGGGCTACATGAGCTGGAGATAGTGGAGCACTATAGGGTAGACAGGGACCTCCTACAGCAAATTGTTGAGCTGTGCCGGCGATGCCTCACACACAGAACTAACAGAGGGGGACCCATCCCAGTGGATACCAAGGTATCTGTAGTCCTATGAATACTAGCTACAGGTACCTTCCAAAGGCCAACTGGGGATATGATGGGGATTTCACAGGCATCAGCATCCAGGGTACTCCATCAGGTCCTGGATGCCATGTCAGCACATGTTGGTGAGCACGTATATTTCCCCAACACCCGTGAGGCATTGGCCAGCAATATGCAGCTGTTTCACCAAATAGCAGAGTACCCTGAGGTAGTGGGTGTTATAGACTGCATGCAAATATGTATCAAAGCACCACCTGGTGAGCAGGGTAGGGTCTACATCAACCGCAAGGGCTTCTCCTCCAACTGCTAGGTCATGTGCAATGCCCAGTGCATAATAATGAATGTGTGTGCTGGCTGCCCTGGAAGCTATCATGATTCCCACATCTGGCATCTGATGCAGCTGCACCAGAGAGTTGCCAATGGAGACATCCCTGATGGTCACCTACTGGGGGATGCTGGATACACACTGGAGCTGTGGCTGATGACACCCATTAGAAATGCACACACAACCGAACAAGAACTCCATAATGAGGCACATGCACAGACCAGAATTATAGTAGAGCATGTGTTTGGGATGGTCAAGTCATGGTTCCAGTGCCTGGACACATCTGGTGGAGTCTTGCAGTACTCACAAGCTACATGTACCCAAATTGTCCTTGTATGTGCCATGCTACACAATATGATCCTGCGGAAACAGCTGCAGCACGAACAGCACAGGGCAGGGCCACGCAGCCCCCCACCATTGCCAAGGCCTGCACAGGCACAGAGTGACTCGGAGGAGGAACAACCTGAGCCTGCCCCAGTAGGCAGAAGGAGGCATGCCCAGTATGCCCTGGCCTTGGCAAAGAAGCAACGCATAGCACACACACTGATGCAGGAGGGACCCAGGGAATAACACCTCTCTCTGACTCTCACATACAGTAAAAGGGATGGCAAACATTACACTACCTGTGCTTAACCATGTGTAGGGAGTGTACTATGTGCATCTGACATAGGCAGCCCTGCAGTACCACCCTCAATACTGGGACACCCACAAGGTAAGTGACTCTCACATGCCAGTCAGGGAGGTTTGTTTGTTAGGCAAGTTTGTTGCCTAATTAATTTTAAGGTCAATAAATGTAGGTACATACTTATTTCAGTTTTTAAAAAAAAACAAAAAAAAAGGTTAATTTAATCTGTTTTGATGTATTAATTGATTGTTGATTCAACAAATTAATTACTAACCGGAAATTAATTGTATTTTTTAAAGCACAGCACATCCTTCAGAGAAGTATCTTGATAAAGCCTGATATTATCAGGTGAAAGCGCTTGATTTATTGTGTTTTATTGTGTTTTAACATTACGTTTGGCATCGAATAAAAATTTTAGGATTATTTGGCTGGATCCACTGTTCATGGTGTTTTCTTCTTGGATTATTCAGTCAGGGAGGTTCACATACACAACAACAGTCACAGCCAGCAGGACAGGTGTAATCAGACAAAAACAAAGGCTGTGCTATGGCCTCTGAATGAGGCCTATGGGTAACCTTCCCCCCAGGCCTACACAGACAGACTACAGCAGGTCAGGCAGTGGGATGTCGGTTCTGAAGTGTAGGAAGTCAGAAACTGATATGTAGGTAATTAAAAGCTAAGATCTGTAGTACACTTGTATGCCTCCAGTCAGCATGATAGGTAAGACTACAGAATGAAATGGAGTACCTGACATACCAGTACAGTCCTAGCAAATGTGTACAAGTGTCAGGTGTGCCCCCTATGTAGAAATGTAGTCACAGTCTGGAGTGTTCCCCCATCCTGTGTAGAAATGGTCAGGTGTGCCCCCCACCCTACGTAGAAAGATAGTCACAGTCAGGTGTGCCCCCCCAATCCTGTGTAGAAATGTAGAAATAGTCAGGTGTGCATCCCCATCCTACATAGAAATATAGTAAAATTCAGGTGTGCCACCCCCAATCCTGTGTAGGAATGTAGGAATAGTCAGGTGTGCCCCCCATCCTATGCAGAAATGTAGTAACAGTCAATGCCAAATATTGGACGGATACCCTGCAGAGACAGCATGCTACCTGTAGGTGTACAACACAGAGGTCATCACAAACTACCTGGACTCTATCCACACATTTAATACAGATGGGCATACTAGGCATGCTCACACACTTGGAGAAATGATGGCAATGTCAGTCAACAACATACTGAAAGGTCATACGGGGCATGCTCACACACTTAAACACATGAAGGCCATGTCTGCAAACACCAGTGGACCAGACATATATGTCAGCTGCAGATGTTAGTGGAGACATTCCTCAGTATGCACCACTCATGCTTTGCACACATAGTGGATATGAATACAGGCATATTTGTAAGGACAACATACTATAATAAGTCAAAGGTAGACATACATAGATGTGTGAAAGAGGGTGACTGTGACAAGGAGCCATCCAAGCTTGTCCCACCAAGTACACAGCCAAAGGGCTACAACCACACAAGGGTCAAATGTCACTCACTGCAGATACTATCCACTGGTATCTGTCAGCATTACAGAGTATGTGGTACACGTGCCAGCTGTGCAACATGACTATACAAGGAAGTAGTTATCTAGCAGCTGTATACATGTACCTGTGAAAAATCACCCAGGTTGTGCCTACATGTGGTGTGTCAACCCCTAGATGAATGGGTTATGGCCAATGCACACACACTGCCCTCACCATAGCCCCACTATGATAAGCATGCTGAGGTCATCCACTGTGAAATACACCTTTGGGAGCCTTTTAGCCCAGTAATCTCCATGGTGCATTCCATAACTGTGCACTGCTGTAGTGTCATAAAATAGGTAGGAGTTCTACCCCAGCCATGGCAACTGTGTGTGTGTGTGTGTGTGTGTGTGTGTGTGTGTGTGTGTTTTTCTGTCCATCTCTGTCTGTGTAGAGAGTAATGCTTTTTAGGGTAGTCACACCCCCTACAATTTATATGCTCACCTTTGGCAAGGCTGCTGATGTCATCCACCTAGAAATACACCTCTGGGAAGGTTGTAGCCCAGTAATCTCCATAGCACGTACCATGACTGCGTACTGCTGTAGTGTGATTTACAACTCTGGTAGGGTTCTATTTCCACCCATGGCAGTTCTGGATGTTTTGTGTGTGTTGCAATGTCTGTGTAGGGAGCAATGCATTGTAGGCTAGTCACACTCAGCACAATTCAAATGCCCTACTTTGGCAATCCTGATGCCATTCATTGTGAAATACACCATTGGGGAAGGAGTTCTCCAGTAATCCCCATGGAGCGTCATAAAACGGCTCCATGCTGTAGTGTGATATAGACCTCTGTTAGGGATTCTATAGCCACACATGTTCGTTGCAGATGTTTTGTGTGTGTGTCACTGTCTGTGTAGGGAGCAATGCATTTTAGCCTAGCCACACTCACGACAATTTGAATCACCTACTTTGGCAATCCTGCTGATGTCATCCAATGTGATATACATCTTTGGGGAAGGAGTTCTCCGGTAATCTCTGTGGCGTGTACTATAACTGCATAGTGCTGTAGTGTAATAAACTAGTTAGGTAGAGGTTCTACTCCCAGACATGACAGGTGTGTGTGTGTGTGTGTGCATGTGTGTTTGTAACTCGTGTCCTGTGTAGAGGTGGGTGTGAGTGTGTGATACCTGGGCCCAATGTGGAGTGGGTTTTGCAAATCTCTGATAAGGTGGCCCTAGTAAATATCACAATGTCCACTGTACAGGGATAACAGATGTGAAATAGCAGAGAGGCTGGGGTGCAAATCCATGCCCACACATGTGACATCAAGGCCAGGAAATCACAGTTAGCAACCACAGTATTACCCAGAGCACACTCTCAACCCATGTCTCATACACACACACACACACACACACACACACACACACACACACACACACACACACACACACACACACACACACATGCCTAGGCAAGAGCCAATATGTGGGTAGTACACTGCATATTGGGCACTGATAGTAACTATGGAGTGACTGCAGTGGGCTACTGAGGGCATGGCACCCTGTCCATTGTCCAATAGGCACGTACATGCAGACAGTGCACCTTCCCCACCAGACACCTGCAACACCTGTGGTGTCATCACATGTGACCCACAAAGGATATACCATGCCTGAAAACATGCCCTGTATGGACAGATGCCACTGACACCAGGGAATGCTGTTAGCATGCTATCAATGTAGGTGCATAGTAAACCTGCTGTCCATTACCAGTGTCTGCCACAGGTGGCCAAGACTGGCACATCTGATAATCTGTGTACACAACATGGGCCAGACACCCCAGGTTTAGTTCCACATGTCATTGTACATGCATGTGGGAGGTGTGCACATCCCAGACACCGTCCATATCATGGACTAAGGAACACATACATGGCAAGTGATGCACAGCATTGGCCCATGCAATAGTCCCCAAGTGACTGGATGCTGGTTACAATAGCCACCTGTGTGGGCAAATGCAGAAATTAAAGCCCAGAGCCACAATGCAGACCATTGTCATGTGGCCTGATGCCAAGGTATATCCATCACCTAGCCTTGTATAGCCATCTGGCACAGTCAATCACCACACACCCGTGCAGACATGCACCCATGCATGTCAGTACTGGCACCGTGTGTATGTGTGTGTGTGTTGTATGATGCATATGATCACATCCACACTCACTACAACCCCCATTGCCATACTGAAACATGATGTCTGATGTCAGACACCTCCCCATACCCTTTGCCCATATAACCTCCATATGGCCTGTGTGGTGCATGTGATACCTGCTTAGTAATGTGTTGTGGCAATCTCACTAGTGATGAGTTGTAATCCTGGCCCTACCAAGTGTGTCAATGTGTGTGCGTCCCTGTGAGAGTGTGGCTGTGTTGACGTTGGCACCTGTTCATGTGGACAGGCACGTGTACTTCACCTACCATATAGCTACCATATCCCTGTTGCAGATGTCACTCACCATCACATATATGTTCTGAGGGTTCCACAACAGGTAACCTATGTGGTGCATCCAGTAACTGCATAGAACTGTGATAGCACTACATAGTCATCAGGGGTTTGATGCCCTGTGCTGTAGGTGTGTGACACAAACATGCTTAAGTTTTACTCTCCCACCCCTCCCTGACTTGTCTTTGCCTCTGTCTGCCTCTCTCACTCCCTCACTGGTGGATGTGGAGACCTACACTTGCTTTGCTTAGGCAGCAGCATGTGTATTTTAGGTAATGGTCATGATCAGCTGATGGCCTCTGCATGAATTGCAGCCCTCCCCTAGCTGATTGCATGTGGAACAGCTGTGGTAACATTCCCATAGCCAATTGCATGGAAACACACTCCAAAATCTAGGAACATCATGTTTGTGTTGGTCCTTTTCATTCACTGTGAGCAGGAACTCATTCTGTTTGGCAAACAGCATCTCAGATGGATTGGGGATTCATCTCTGACAGTATACACTGTGGAAACAGGCCAATACACATGAGGGGGATGTGCCTGACCTAACTACAGAGTGTAAGTGGTGCTATACTGCATTCGGAGTAATGTTGGTTTAACAGGGTGTGTGCGGATATGGCTGTCCTACATGTATTAATACCTGCCATGTCAGTTGTATGTTTATGAGGGCTCCCCATCTGTAGGGTCATCTGCAGACTGGGCAGTGTGTGGTGCATTTGGTGTCATGTGTTACCCAAACTGCAGAAGGTAGTGTGAGGATTGCAGTCTGTAGATGGTGAAAGCCGTGATAGTTACTGACTTCATATCCCTCATTGGACATATGTTGCAACAAACCCTGTTACAACACTAAACTTATGATGATGTCACAGCAACATGTCAATACTGGCCCTGTGTATGTGCTTCCAGCCACAACTCAGTCAACCTTTGTACATATATAATGCATAAAGAGGTGCATATGTGCTGTTACACCAACTAGTGTTGGCTGAATTTTGTTATTTGCTAGTAATTACAGGTGTGGGGGTAGCCACATTCTTTGATTTCCTGTCCTTGCATATTTAAACTGGTGCATGTGAAATAATTCCTGCTTTAAAACTTCAGCTTGGCAAGCTAAGAACTTGGTTATATTCAACTGGACGTATAAGAGAATTTAAGTACCTTTTTATGCACTTTTTTTTTAAAAAAATACAGTATTTAAATTGATTTAAACTGTGTATGAAGGAGTGTTGAAGGAATTTTTAACTGGTTATTCTGATTTCCACCCACCCGCCCTGTTTTTGTTTTGGTGTTAATCTTAGTGGCATTGAAACTGCCCGCCCCTCAGCCTGCCTCTGGGCCCATCTCATTTGCTCACTCAACTGAGTGCAGTGAGATCATATTCTGATTTCAGGCACTCCTACTGTGTACAAAGAGAGCATCTGGGAAATAGAAAAAAAAATTAAGCTTATTTCCTGCCTTTCTTGTTAAGTGGTACAGACTATTTGTAGGCTTCTGAGCCCCCAAGCCCTTCTGTGTTTGAGGGAAGCCTTCTAGCTTGTTTTTTTTTCTTGTAACTAGCCAGTTTTCTAGTTTCAGCACTCAAATCTGTTTCTTTGATCTCAGCACTTGTTCAGAAAAAAAAAAAAAAAAAAAAAAATTTCATCTGCTTTTACTGTACTTGTCTTTTACCTACTTCTTTTTACTTTTGCATCATCTTAAAATACTCAATTGTATTTATTACTGCTTGGTGTAACTCATTCTAAGCCTTTTGGTTTAAACACTTGGGCTTCGGACCAGTTAGTTGTTTTGCACTGAGAGGGTTTGTGGTCTGCACTGTTGTGGCAGAACAGGTAGCTTACATCCTTCTAGGTTGAGAACTGCTGATTGAGGGCTCAGTGTCTGTTATTCTAAAAGTGTATTAATTCTGGTTTAAGCACTTGGGCTTTCAAGCCAGTTATTTTACATTAAGAGGGTTCGTGGTCTGCACTCTTGTGGGAGGAGAGGCTGGACTCTGCCCTTCTGAGCTGGGAATTTCTGGTTAAAGGCTTATAGTGCATGCATATCTGAACTGTTTCTTACTGAAGTTGGTGCCTTGTTTGCTGTGGCATAGACTGGATTCGGGCCTGCTGGATCTAGCTTTGTTTGTGTAACTTGAGCACTAATCCAGACATTCTCTAAAGTATTCAATGGTATTTATTACTGCTTGGTTGTAACTTGATTAAAGTGTAGCTATCATTCAAGTCTTTTGGATTAAGCACTTGGGCTTCAGACCAGTTTTACATTAGGAAGGTTTGTGGCAAGCACTGTGGTGGCAGGACAGGTAGCTTTCATCCTTCTAAGTTGGGAACTGCTGATTGAGAGCCCAGTGTCCAAGTGTATTAGTTCTGGTTTAGGCACTTGGGCTTCAGGCCAGTTATTTTACATTAAGAAGGTTCGTGGTCTGCACTCTTGTGGGAGAAGAGGCTGGACTCTGCCCTTCTGAGCTGGGAATTTTCTGGTTAAAGGTTTATAGTGCCTGAATATTTGAACTGTATCTTACTGAAATTGGTTCACCTTGTTTGCTCTAGCATAGACTAGATCCAGGCCTACTGAATCTAGCTTTGTTTATATGCTTGTTGTTTGTTTGCTTGTTATTTCCTGGAAGCTAATTCCACCTAATACGCAACTTCTCAGCGCTTCTGTGGATCACTAGTGATATCTGCATTGCTTACTGTACTTATTTCCTTGTTTCACTTGAAAGAAAGTTACTGTTTGTCGTTTTTGCATTTAGTTACTTGTAACACATTGCACTCAACTTACCTGGCACTTGCTCACTAAAGCAATTATATAAGTCAGCACTAAAAATTAAAAGCACTACACCCTCACTCCCCACTGGCCCTTGTTTTCAATTAAGGATTTCCCAATATTATTCTAGCATGTCCAAAGGTCAGTTGTCAATCTCCTCTCCGGTCCAGCTGGTGAATCTGGGAATCTTGAGGCAATGTTATAACTGCCTCATGTACACAGACAACCCTCTCCTCCTCCCACATAACACAAATACTTGAGAGATGCAGCTATTTAGCCAAACTGGAGGCTGAGCTCTCTCAACTCAGGACTGGCAAGACCAGACAGGAGGAGAAGGCAACTACACACACCACAAAACCAGCCTCACATAATGCTACCACTCCACTGAATCAAACACATAAACACACAAAGACATACTGGAGGCTCTGAGTAAAAATTTACCTAAACAGCAGAGGCCTCCAAAGCAGACACCCAAACAACTACCTCAAGACACCCCACAAGCAACACATAAACCACAAAAGCAGTGTGCAAAGCAGTCACAGCCCTTAAGGCCAAATACAACACCAAACATACTTGTCATAGGTGACTCCATAGTCAGACACACTGGCGTCCCACTCACCAGGCTGAACAAGGAGAGGGTCACAGTAAGCTGCCTATCGGGCGCTAGAATCCGCCACATAACACAAGCACTCGGGTCACTCCACGGCAAGTACAAATATGACACAGTCATTGTCCATGCTGGTGTGAACGACCTGAGACGTACCTCCCTGGACTACATGAAAAGAGACATAGAGGAGCTCTCTGATTATGTAGCCCAGGCAGGTATGACCCTAACCCTGAGCAGTATCCTTCCTTCACCAAGAATGATGCCACAATATAGAGACAAGATGATCAGCTTTAACAATTGGCTTAATGTCTGGTGTCATTCAAAGGGGATCCAGTGTCTGTCTGCCTGGGATGACATGCTTGACAAGCCACGCTTTCGCAAGGGACGGCTTGCACCTGTCACCCTGGGATTCCGGATATTGGCTAAGGCTCTTGCCACCCCATAGTGCCTTTTTAGGCAAGGCTCAAATTCTAAACCTACCACCCTAGAAAACAAAAATGGGAAGAAATTGAGGGTAATGCTGCTCAATGCCAGAAGTCTAAATCTCAAAATGCACGCACTCGAGGCCCTTCTCAGTATGGAGAACATCGATGTCTGTGCTGTAACTGAAACCTGGTTCAAGGCTCCTGAGAGTGCCCGGCACTATTAGGTTTTACCTCATATCATGCTTCCGGCCCCAAAACCCGGACCACTCCACAAAAGGAGGGGTGTATCCATATTCATAAAGGATACTCACACCTCCAGGTTGGTGGCAACGCATGAAGCTTGAAACCATCCAGGTGCAACTAACCATAGGCAAAACTGCTCTACAAATTGTAGCATGCTACAGGCCACCCTCTCAAACTCAGGAACCCCACACAGCCTTCCTGAAGACACTGGAGGGTATAAATGTATCTCCAAACACCATCATATTGGGTGACTTCAACTACCCGAATATAGACTGGGAACATTACTCAAGCCCTAACTTTCTAGCCCAACGGTTCCTGGAGTTCATAAATTCAAATGCCATGGAACAGCTAGTCACTGTTCCCATGAGAGGAGAAAATATACTAGATCTCATTGTCACAAACATGGGGACAAAATGCTCCACACCGGAGTATATCCCTCATTGGTGAGATCTGATCATAAACTAATCTCACTGGAAATCCACATCCGCCCCCACCCCAAACAGAAAAGACCATAGTGAAGAACATCTCTAAAGCAAACTTCACACTACTCAAGACTGGTGTGGTATCCTTCAAGGCCCCTGAGTCAGAGGAAACCACAACCCAAGCTGCGGAAGCCCTTACAAATGCCTTCTATGAACACCTCCAGGACTGCATGGATCAGGCAATCCCAAATAAAACCAAGACTCTTTCCACAAAGGGCAAGCGTCCAGTCTGGTGGACCCCAGCCATTAGCAAACTTTACAATAAGAGGAGAAAGCTATTACATGATAGAACAAAATCCATAAAGGAAGTCACCCCTGATCATTATTAGTAAAAAATACGAGCACTCATAAAATCAACTAAGGCCAATTTTGAGAGAAAATTGCCATGGATTCAAGGACAATCATAAGGCCTTTTTCAGCTATGTTAGGAACCTGGGTGGAAACTCACAGATATGCTCAGAATTAGTCCAAAATGATACAAAAATCACTGAACCCACAGACATTGCCAACATACTGGCAGACAGGTTCAGTGCAAACTTCACCCCTCTCCCCTAAAGGAGAGATAACTATCCCAGCAGTGTAGCCTCCCGGACATCTCAAATGCGCAGGTGAAAGCTGCTCTCTCTAAAGCTAAAAACACAGCATCAATGGGACCGGATGGTGTCCCGGCTGTGTGCTACACGAGCTAAATGAGGAATTAAACCCGCACATAAGGCAGCTGTTTAATCTCAGCCTTACCACAGGATACGTGCCCAAGGAGTGGCGACGGCAACTGTGGTCCCACTCCACAAAGGTGGCGCCTCACGGACCCTGGTAATTACCGCCCCATAAGCTTAACAAGTCTAGTCTGCAAAGCTATGGAGAGGATCATAATGGAGCTCATAAACAAAGATATAGGGACTTGCAGACATTGGACCCGACCCAGTTTGGCTTTGTCAAGGGAAGATCATGCCTTTTGAACTTGGTCGACTTCTTCAAAATAGTCACCAAGGCCATTGATGAGGGAAGGCAGTCCATACAGCCTACCTTGACCTTGCAAAGCTTTCGACACAATACCCCACTCGGGTATTGTAGAAAAACTTACCAGCTTAAATGTAAACCCATATGTCACAAGATGGGTTGCAAACTGGCTTAAGGACAGAACCCACAGGGTTAGAGTTGCTGGCGCTGTGTCAGACTCCAAGCCGGTCACAAGTGGTGTCCCACAGGGCTCGATCCTTGGCCCCCTATTGTTTGGCATCTACTTCTCAGAAGTACAGGCCAACATGGGAGGACTTTGGCTGACAAAGTTTGCAGATGACTGCAAACTGGGCCATAGTGGAAAGTGCATCGGACATGGATATCCTTCAGAAGGGACTCACGGAAACAGATAGCTGGTGCCAGAGCCATGGCCTGAAGTTAAACGCCCAAAAATGTATAGTCATACCCTTCGGGAAAAACAAGGTAACCCCAAGCTACCATATAGGTGGCAATCCACTAAGCACAGAAGAGGTTATCAGGGACCTGGGGACCCAGGTTGACAGTGGCCTTTCTTTTGACACTCACATTGCTAAAGTGGTTAGAAAGACCTTCTACATTGCCCACCTGATCATGAAGGATTCACATCCAGATCTAGTGAGGTCATTGTTCCCCTGTACTCTTCACTTATCAGACCAATGATCGAGTACAATGCCCCATTCGGGATGTATCTCACCCGACATCTGCAGCAATTGGAGAGACCCCAAAAGTTCCTCACCAAAAGGATAAAGGGACTCCAAAATCTGTCATATGCTGCCAGATTGAAGAAACTCCAGCTCTATTCAGTCGCATACCGTCTGCTCAGAGTTGACATGTGCCTGACATACAAGGCCATGTCCAACCCGGAATTAATGGACATGCTCCACCTCAAAAAATCCAAATCCACCAAAACCACTAGAGCAAGCGACTTAAACCTTAGCACGGATATAAATAGGACGTGCTGGAGGGATAGATTTATCACTCAGAGACTCCCTATGCTGTGGAATAAAATCCCCGTCCATGTGAGGCAGAGCACCTCGCTGACTCTGTTCAAGAGAAATCTAGACCTGTGGATGGGAGATCGTAGGTTTACCCCAGGAATCATCTCTGGGTCACTGCTGGACAGAGGCATAACAAACTAATGGGCACAGTATTTTTTCATATAAGGGGTGGCGTAAGCCACAATAATTTGGGCTAGGCTTATAAATGCCTTAGGGCAGATAGCCTAGTATAAACCTATGAACCTATGAACCTATTAGCGTCATCATATCGGATAAGCCAGTGAGATATCAGACTGCTACACATGTTATGTAAAGTAGGGGTTATATTTGATGACATAACCTGGACATACTGTGGTTGTTTGTACAGTACTGAGGTCTGTGTACTTATAGTGAATGTTGACAGTATATGTCTTGTTAATATGTACCTTGGCCTGTGTACAGACTGTGGTATTGTCATCATCCTAGGTACCATCTTATCTGATGTTCCATGCTGCTCCACTGTATGTTACCGTATTGGCTTACATGTTTGTAAGGTCATACACACACATGTCCCATACCACAGACTGGCATCAGACCACACTGTGTAGTGGACCTGTATATGTAGGGTTAATGTGTGAGTGGCACATATGAGGATAATGTTGAACAGATGGTCTATATACTGTAATATTATGCTAGCTTACCATATGTGGCTGTGGCTGTATTCACATTGGTAGTGGTTATGCACTTTCACACAGGTGTATTTTATCCTGTGCTGTGACATGCCTGTAGAGCCTGCTATATATGCAAGTACATGTGCATTCCCCCATAGGAGATGTAGGCCACTGTTGAACCAGTCTGCCTGTAGCCTGCACAGTGCTTTGTTACATGCCTAGCAGCTTAGTGTACTTTACCCAGTGAGGTGTCTTGTCCAGATACTTGCCAGATGTACTGCTGCCAGGCCTCCCTTAACAGTCATGTATGTCAGACAGAGCGGTGGGATGCTGTACGATGCATGTCAGTAACTAGTGGGTAGTATGTGGCCATGGCACCTCTGTACCAGCAGTTATGTGTCAGGACAGACAGGGGTGTGTGAATGCATAACCTATGGGGGCGATCGTATACCAGTCTTTGTGTTATACCCATCTACATGGCTGTTAACATCCATATTGTCAGGCCTGGTTCACATGTTCTGTACTAGGGGTTCTGTGTATACCTCTGGACTTAGAGAGTGTGTCAGAATGTCCACATCTATTGGCCAATATCTCTGCTGTAGTCCACAGGAACATTACGTGCTTGCAGCGGTACTGTACTATGATGTCCTTAGAATGTCTGTCAGTAGTTAATGGCGCACATGTGAAAAGCAGATGTGACCTCCCACACACACCATTTCTGTTCAGACAATCCCTATTACAGTAGCAATAGTCTGCTAATATACCTGCTATACATGCCTGACATCCCCTTGCACTACAAAGGTGGGACTGTAGGGGCTGAGGTAGGGCTACACCCCATGTTCAGGACATATGGTGAATATATATAATACATATGATTATCTATCAACATATATAGATGGGTGTGTATATGTACATAGATATGCATATACACACCCGGATATATATACATATATAGAGCAGTATATGTCTACACATATACAGATAGAGATACATATGTAGATATACATATACCACGCTCCCATACCTGCTAGCAGTCCACTGTTGTTGTATCCCCCACACATACGGTGAGGCTGGGGCCATATATGTTTGGGCTTCACCTACACAATACATATGTGACCATATGTACTCCAGAGGCCAGTAAATGTAACCGTGGTATATGTCCCTGTATTATTGAGTCTAGGGGGGAATGCACCATACATAACCTAGGCTGTTACAGAATGTGGGTGTATCAGGGGTGAGCTGCCTTAAGGTATCTGGATGTACAGTACCATACATGTCACCTATCTTGACATTACTTACATAAAGTGGGTTACTGCAGGACTACTGCCTCCTGCCATACAAACTGTTCTGTTTGCCAGTGTGCCTGTGATGGTGTCAGTTATGTCTTGCATCCCATTTGGTCAACTGAAGTCTTTACCACCTAGTGATTGTGTACAGAGTGTAGATAGAGGCTGCTGGACTATACATCTGCATCACTTACTGTTGATTGTGTGGTATCCTATGGCCCAGTCTATCTTTACTATTGTACGATTTGAAGGGCTTGGCCTGGACAGCAACAGTTGTGGACCTTTCCAAACTACTGTATTAGTATAACTGTTTCACAGTTGCATTACTCTGTTGATATGGATGTCAGTGTCTGAACAGCTATATGACATGGCATGTAAATCTGTTATAGCACACAAATAAAGGTATTCTATTTCTGCAAACCTGTGTGTGGTGTTTATCCTATGACCTCTCTGTGGGTATATGTTGCAGGCAATAAATAGCATTTGTATGGGTGGCTCACCCAGTGTCCAGTTGTTAGGGTGTTAACTGTAGGCATAGTGACTGTACCATATCATGTGCACCTACTACATAAGTATCTTACTGTACATAGCTCTGCATGTGTATGTGTAGTCACATGTATATCTATATATATATGTATAATATATATATATATATATATATATATATATATATATATATGTATATGCAGAAAAATATAAGAAACACCAGACCACAGCAGATAGTATCAAATAAAACTCCAAAGTTTAATCCACAGTACAAAAATGGTGAGTGCTTTCATAGCCAGAGCTACTTCATCAGTATATCTGTATCTGCATATATATGTCTGTGTATATGTATCCTGGGGATGTTGATAGCTTTCACATTTTACATTTCCTATGGGAGCCAGACTGTACTGCATGATATGTTATCAATACCAGCCTGACATCATACAGGTGGGATGTAGTACTGTTAACATCTTGTGCCCATGTCATGACAGGTCCTGGTTATGGGATATGCAACACTTGGTAGTGTATTGCAGGGCAGACGTGTTTGGCTGTGGGGGGATATGCCAGTTCATAAAAGTCTTATATTATTTGGGGCCTCTCAACCCCATTAATGATGCATGTGGGCTTATTTATTTTGTTAATCTACCATTGCTATCTACAGACGTATGGCCACATACCTATATAGATATCTGCTTACATATATATAACTATGTCCGTATATACCTAAATAGATATATATCTGCGTACATATATGTACCTTGCTGTGTATAGGTAGACATATAGGTGTAGACATATATATGTGTCGATGTAGGGATATGCATGTATATATGCTCATATATATTTATATATATGTATATATTTCTAAATATATATATATATATATATATATATATATATATCTACATATATAGATATGCTGTATATGTTTAGATATTAATATATTTACACACACATACATCTAGATGTTGGTATACAATCTCTGTACTGTTGGATGACTGGGCTGGATGATATGTTTCTGAAAACATCAGATTTATGTACATCTTTTTATGTATATCTGTCATGGCTTACTGGAAAATCACTTTGTCTATAGTATGCAGGGTCCTGGATTTGAGCCTTGCTGAGGCTGTTTATTCTGTTGCTGGGCAGAACACGAGCCGTTGGATATAGAGTGATTAAGGCACTTTAAAGCAGTTGTAAGTGGGCTTGCACAGAGGTAAGCAGTGCTAACCTCTGCTTAATGATGCTTACAGAGAGTTAGCTTCAATATTGCTTCACCTGTGTGCACATTGCTTACCGCCATGGAAATGGGCTTAAGCCCGCTTACTAGTGCTTAAATATGCTTACTACTGCTTATTTGTGCTTAAACCTGCTTACTAGTGCCTTATTCATTATGACAGTGACACATCACATGTGCATTTCCTGCAGTACTCCACTTCATAAATATATGTCATTTAGTGGGTTTTGCAACAAAAATATTGGTCGTAACATGCTTTGCCATGGAAAATGGAATGAGCTGCAGTGGGACTTGAACCAGGAATGCCTGAACGTAAGGTGAATGCTCTGCCCACTACACTATTGCTATGCTTCTTCATTTGCATACATCTTCCTTGTTATTTTCTTCAGCCTTTTAAGATTCTTTAACCGTAGCTACACGATGGGCACACCCGTGCATCTACGATTAGCTTTAATCGGATATTTAAAAAAAAATAAACATGTTTCTTCATTTTATTTTTATGTACTGTTGCTGTTGTACACATGGAGGACTGTTGGTGGGGATATGCGGACACCTATTTGCAGTGTCGCTCATTCCTTACCCATTTCTCCTGTTCTACATTGCAGGGGCGTATTTATTCTGAGAACTCTGCTCTCAGACATGCCCCCTGCACTCGTACATGCTCCTTGTAAGCCTAGGAGCTCGGGCAGCATGCCTTATTAATATGCATGGCACGCTGCCATCCTGCTCCTAAACAGGCTCTTCCATGCAGGACTAAGCTAGTCCTGCACGGAAGTTTAATAAATCCAGGGGTCTGTTTATGCCAATCTGTTCATTGTAGAAGCTTTTATTTAGGTTGTTCAATCAAGGCAGATGAGTGCACACAACTAGAGAGGAATAAATAATTCAGTAATCAGTAAAAATGCAGTATACATCAAATGTGTGTGAGTGTATGTGTGTGTGTATATATATATATATATATATATATATATATATATATATATATATATATATATATTCACTTTTAAATCTCAAAAGACTGAAAGACCGACTTTCAGTATCTTGAGACTTAAACACCAAACACCCACTATACTGAATTATTAAAAAACGAATGTCACTATACCGAAAATTTATAAATATAACCTCCACCACAATATCACAAACACCTCCCCACTAAACCCTATCTAAGACACTAATAACTCACACCTACAAAACCTATGCGCCCCCCACACCTCCGCTATATATACCAACTCCGAGGTCGCACTACCATGAATTAAAAAAAGACTACCATTATGCACCCTACACTTAATTCATACACCATCACACATACACGTGAAAAACACACACACTGCACATCCAGAACACACACCTCCTTAAACACTAACACGCACACACTACCCAAAACCCTTAAACACTTACAAGCTACCTGAATCTCCATACTCAGCCACACATCGTCTGCCCATATCTAACTCCCAGACCACAATGCACCGCAAACAGAAACCACAACACACCACACAAACAGCAGATTTGATAACACTTGGCAAGGTGAAGTTTTGATTAACTGCACTTTCAATATTTTAATTTTGAGATGCTGAAAGTCGATCTTTCAGTATTTCAAGATTTAAAAGGGATCCCATGTATATGGTTTACTATCATATTCTTGAAAATGCTTAGATCGAATGACCATAATGTCGACGGAAAATGTTGATTTCCAACATGTCTAAAAGGCAGAATGTCGAAAATGACATACCCAAACTTCCTGGTTCGACAAGTTCAACATAGCAGGAGGTGATGTCATTCACCCATGTTATGCACAATAATGTACCATTACACTCAATGGTCTATGGTCTGTTAATTGTACTATTTTATAGGGAGGCTACACCGCCCTGCACCTCACACACCCACTGCACATTACATATACGAACGTCGACATCCCGTTACAGTGAAGAAATGGGCTTATTCCCTGTTCATCACTGAACTGCGACCTCCCTACACAATGCCAAACCCAAAATATTGACCTACACTACCCATTCGCTGTAGTGTAGTTCATCATTTTTGGTTGAACATTATGTCGACTTGGAAAATGCAAGTCGAGTCAACCACATATAGCTCGGCCAGTGTATATATATATATATATATATATATATATATATATATATATATCTTAGATCCTGCAGTAATTCACAATTCTCTCACTTTTGTAAATGATACAAGACTAAGGTCAAGACTAAGTAAACTGCAAACAGTAAAATTGCAGCAAAAATACAATAAATGAGGCTCAGATTCTGCAGCAATTCACAATTCTCTCACTATTGCGAGTGATACTACAAAACTAATGTCCCTAGAACAAGGCTTAGGCTTTCAAATATTAGCTAAAACATTGTCTTTCCCCATAGTGCTTTTTTAGGCAATGCCAAACTGAAAGTACTTCTGACATGGCAAATCAAAACCAAGAAAATCTAATGGTGTTACTGCTCAATGCTGGGAGTCTAAACAAAAAACTCCACTCCCTAGAAGCTCTCTTTACTTTAGAAAATGCTGACATTTGTGAGGTCACTGAGATGTGGTTTAAAGCCATAGAAATACAGTGCAAGCTTATAATCCCTTTCACACATTTAGACCAGCTACTACACAGACTGGGACTAAATTTGGAGGAGTCTCGTTTTACATCTAAAATAAATATAACTCAAGGCTGGTCAAACAGAACAATGCACTTGAGCTTCTCTACATTCAAATCACCATAAGCAAAATCCAATAGCACTTCCTTGAAAGCTATAGGTCCTGACCCAGGAAACCCATACCATCTATTTAAACATATTGGAAACACTCACCACCCAACCCAATACCATATTCATGGGTAACTTTAATTACCTCACTGTTAAGTGGGAATCGTGTACGACACCAAACATACAGGCACAGAGATTACAGGATTTTGTAAACACAAACTTCCTGGACCAAATTGTCAGTACACCAATCAGGGGTGCAACCATACTGGATCTGGTCCTCACTAATATGGGAGAGAGCTGCACACTCCCTAGTGTAATATCTTCTCTGGTAAGGTCAGACCATGATCTCCTTTGAAGTAAAATTAATACCTGGAACCTCAGCTAAACCTGGACTATTCAAGATCTTTAAGGCTAACTTACTACTATTAGGTGATAACCTGGCAAAATTACAAGCCCCCATAAACCCTGAGAACACTGCTGCCTACAGAGAAGTGTTGACAAAAAATATACAAGCATGTTAATACCTGCATAGATGCAGCTGTACCCGCCATTAAGAAGTACAGAACTAACAAGCCACTCTGGTGGATTCACAACATCAATAGGCTGTATAACAGAAGGAAGAAAGTCATGGGAAAAATTAGGAGGTACAGCACCCAGCAGGATAAATAAGGTTCTTTCAAAGCCACATCTGAGGTAAATTTGGCCTCCTAGGTCAAGGATAACTACAAGGCACTCTTTAGTTATGTCAGCAAACTGAAAGGCAGTACACAATTATGTGCACAACTGATGTAAATGGAGCCCCTTAAACTAAGCCAGAAGATGTAGCAAACCTACTGGCTGACAAATTCAACTCCAGCTTTAACCCCGCCTCAATTCTTAGGAAATACCATCATATATAACGCCCCCTGCTATCACTAGGGAACCGGTCCATAATGCTTTCTCTAAGGCCAGGAACACTGCATCAATGGGCTCAGACAGTATCCCAGGATGGATTATCAATAGCATAAAACTTGACCTGTCAGTCACTCTGGAATAGCTTTTTAACTGTACCCTCCAAACAGGCTTTGTGCCAATGAATGGAGAACAGCAACAGTCACCCCTCTGCACAAAGGTGGGCCATCTACAGACCCATAAGTCTCACTAGTCTCAAATGCAAAGCTGTGGAAAGGATCATCATGGAAATGATCAATAATGACATAGGACACCTGCAGACAGTGGGCCCAGCCCAGTTTGTTTTCATCAAGGGCAGTTCATGCCTACTTAACCTGGTGGACATCTTTGTGTGTGTCAGCAAAGCAATTGATGAGGGCAAAATGGTTTACACTACCTACTTTCACCTTGCCAAGGCATTTGACACAATATCCCACTCGGGCATTGTTGATAAACGTAAGAGGTTGGTAAAAAAGCCTTATGTCACCCAGTGGATTGCCAGCTAGCTCACAGACAGGACCCAAGAAGTTGGAATTGAGGAGTCCACCTCTACAAAGAGGCCTGTCACAAGTGCAGTCCCCTCAGGGATCAGTCCTTGGACTGCTCCTTTTTGGCATTTACTTCTCTGAAGTCAAAGCCAGTGTCAGTGACCTCTGGCTAACTAAATTTCAGATGATTGCACATTAGGAGCTGTCACTCAGTCACCTGCCAAAACAAATGTTCTCTAGGAAGGGCTGATACCGACAAACAACTGGAGACATAAACTTTGACTAAAGCTAAATGCCAAGAAATACCTACATAGTATTCTTCAGGAAGTGATCCACCCCTGGTAACTATCATATTGACAACACTTCTCTAAGAGTTAACCCAGTAATCAGGGACTTGGAGATGCACATAGACAGTAATCTAGCCTTTGACCATCATGTGTCTTCATTAGTGAGGAAATCAATCTATGTTGTGCAACTTGCAAACAAAGGTATGGCACCTAGGTCCAATGAAGTCATTGCTCCACTGTATTTGGCATTCATCAGACCTATCATTGAGTACACTGCCCCCTTTCGTATGTATCTAACCAGACATATCCATCAATTGGAACATCCACAGAGGTTTCTCACTAAAGGAATACAAGGTGTACGTAATATGTCCTATGCAGACTGACTCAAGGCCCTATCCCTGCATTTTATCTCCTGCTGACTGTGGAATGGAGATCTATGCCTGGCATACAATGCATTGTTAGACCCCACTCAGATGGACTTCTTGCATATCAGCAAAATAAGCAGCACTAGAATTAACCATTCTAAAGACTTAAACATTGCCTGTGATGTAAATAGGACCTGCTGAATAGACCGGTATGTATCCCAGACAGTATCTCTTCTCTGGAGCTGGCACTCCATCAATGTGAAGCAGAGTTTCTCCCTAGCTCAATTCAAGTGCAGCTTGGACAACTGAATAGGGAACAGGAAATTCACCCCTGGCTTGGCACCTATGTCTCAAATGGACATGGGAACCCTGTAAATGGCTCATTTCCAGGCCCCTGCTTGCAAATGTTTCACCTCCCAAGCCCCTGCTTACACTTCTCAAAGATACCAGAACTGGTCTGAGATTTGGGATGTATGGCTAGGCTTAAAAAGGCCCTTGTGGTTATTAGCCTAGTAAGCACATGTGAACCTACAAACCTAAGCAAAATATAAACAGTAAAGCTGCAGTAGAAATTAAATAAATGATGCTCAGGTCATGAAGCAACTCACTGTTCTACCACTACTGTGAAGGACGCTATAAGACAAAGGTCTCAGACCAAGTTAAAAATGAAAACAGTTATCTTTTGGTTAAAACAAGGAAAAATAAAGAAAACAATGACATTTCATATTAATACTGATTATTGCAGTGTGCACCAGTGAAATGGGATGATATGAAACAGATGCTAATTTAAGCTTTAAGAATTTAATAGGAGAGCTTTATCAGTTTGAGCTATCAGTACCCAGTAGAGTTAGAAATAGAAGTGGCTTCCAAAGTGTAATTTACAGTAAGAGTCGGCAGATAAAATCCACCAAGTCAAACAGCAGTTTTAAATGCAGAGCTCTTGTAGTTGGCGAGGAATATTGGTGAATACATTAAATAAGAAAACTGTTTCTCACATGCTCCCACTAATTAGCTAGATCTAATCCCTATTCACTCAATGAATTGCAAAAAAAATGTTTCCTAACTGACTAATAACTTTTAAGACTCCAAGAAAAAATAAAATTCAGTTTTCAGAAAGACCTTCTATGAGGCACATCTCATTATTAAGGATTTTGCATCCAGGAAGGAAGAGGTCATTGTCTCCCTCTACTCTTCCCTCATTAGTCCAATGCCCCATTTGGCATGTACCTCACTAGACACTTGCAACAACTGGAGAGGGTGCAAAAGTACCTCACAAAGAGGATCCTAGGCCTTAAACACTTGTCCTATATGGACAGACTCAAAAAACTCCAACTATTCTCTGTCTCATATCACCTACTTAGAGGTGATCTCTACTTGACTTACAAAACCATGTCTGACCCAGCTCTGTTAGAAATGCTACATCTAAAGAAATCCCAATCCCTCAGCACCACATGCTCTAGAGACCTCAACCTCACTACCACAACCAACAGAACGTGCTGGAGGGACAGGTTCATAACCCAGAGACTGCCCATGCTATGGAATAGACTTCCCATACATGTCAAACAGAGCACCTCACTAGCCTTCTTCATGGGAAATAGAAAATTCACCCTGGGGATTATTCCAGTGGCTCTGCTCGACAGAGGCACTGGGAACTAAGGTCGGGTGGCACAATGCCAGCGTATTCCTATGGGCTAGGCTTGTAAAGGCTCCAGGGCCATTAGCCTAGTACACACCTATGAACCTAAAATTTAAAATACAACAAAATGTAATATAATAAGACCAAAATCAAAAAGAGTAATGGAAATATTCAAACCTTAAATGCAGAACATTCAAAAATCAATTCAGTCAAACAGGAGTCTTCAAATCAGAGCTCTTGTAGCTCTCTCTATATATGTATATATCTATATGGATTTATCAGGTTTTCTATCTATTGATAATACATCCATCCATGCACACACACACACACACACACACACACACACACACACATAAATATGGTAGCAATACTTTTTGTAAATGTGTTTCCACTGATAATTGAAAAAGACAGTACAGCTCATCAAAAATCAACTCAAGCAGTAAAACTGCAGTAGCCACCCCTGTTTGATGCATGTTCTGAAGTTATATATACCAGGTTTGCGAGTTTCATACTTTAGAGGAAAAACAGCAGTCTTGGATGTATTATATGCAAGTCTGCATTTTTGATAATTTAGTCTCGCAATTTTGGGAATCACACTAGCAAACTAACAAGCCTTGGATTTTCAAATGCTTATCTGCCAGTGCGTGCACACACACACACACACACACACACACACACACACACACACACACACACACACACACACACACACACACACGTGTGTAGTTTCAGTGTAATTTATTTACAGTGACTTTGTGCAATGCAAGTTATTTAAAGTGCCATCATACCATTTCAACTACAGTACAATATAGAGGATACTCACAATTCAGCCAAGGTAACTGATTCAAAATTTACCTCAGGAATGCAAATGACAGTTTATTTCTTCTTCCACATCAGAAGTAATCATTTATACCCACCCCTGTGTATATCTTTATATTACTTCAACCTTCTGCAAGAAAGTTACAAATCTCTCTTTCCAACAGTATTTATCATAGATTGGTATGTATTTTGTACCTAGTCAGCCACTGTAGTCAGAGAGCACATGCATATACGTTACTGAGGATGTGCAAGATCAGTGCCATTTTTTTATAGTTATTCAGAGTGAGTGCAAGCTTGAATGGAGATGCACATGAGTGTGTTAGAAGTAATGAGTGAGTCAGTAAACATACGAAGTTTGTGGTATATGTTTCAGTTACAGCTCCTGATGTGTTTAGGTACAATAAACGATTCGAACCTATACTGTGCCTCAGTGTCTCATTTGAATACACAAGACATGCAACATGGTGTCAGAATGGGATCCAAAGTTGGAACAGTTTGTAAACCATGAAGCACACAGTTAGAAGTGAAGCAATATACAGGAGTGAACTTGCAAACAGGCTGGCAGTTATTCAAAGGTACTTAAACTCATTTAAATGATTTTCAATTGCCAAACATGTGGCATAGCATTCGATGTGTTCAAAATAATTTCAGAGATATTCGAAATGTCTGGAATAGTGACATAATGATTAAAGTGTTTGAAATAATCTCGGAAGTGTTTAAAATGTGCGAAAAGACTAACGTCCATTTTTTCGCAATGTATGACTTTTTCGCAGTAACTAAGATTTTCTGAAGTGTCCCGAGTGTTCGAGATATTTACATTGTTAAAATAAAGCATTTTCAGAGATGTTGTTGTACATTTGAGCATAATTACAAGTGTCAGGTCAATATCTATGTTTAAAATAAATTTGTTAAGGCAGAGGGCTTTTGCAGACCTGAACCGCTAGTGTTTGATGATAATATTGCTGAGAACTGATGAATGTTTGAGCAAGAATATGATATTTTCATACAAGCTACTTTTTCAGATAAAGATGCACATACTAAAGCATTTTATACTTCTCAATTTAGCAGGCTCAGAGGCCATTGAGCAAGAACATTTATTTATGTATACACCTGGTGTGTATGCAGGGGAGGGGGAGAACTGCCATGTAGTGATATGGGCTGAAAAGCGGGAAGACCCTGAGTGCTTAAAATGTAAATTTAGAGAAATGTGTAACCCTGAAATTAATATTATAATGGAAAGGCATACATTTTACATGATGGAACTGCTGCAGCATATATTACCAACTGTAGAAATAAAGTAAAACCTGTAGATTTGGTGATCTAAGAGATGAGTTGATAAGAGACCGTCTTGTATGTGGTGTTAACAATGACGCAGTGAAAAAGAATTTGCTTTGAGACAGTGAATTAACATTGAGCAAAGCCATAGAGATTTGTCAAATATATGAAATGACAGAAAAGCATAGGAATATGCTCACAAATGAGAAACGCATGTTTTCAGTGTCTACTAGTGTGAATATTGATAGTGTACAGCAGCAGAAAGTTAAGATGAAAAAAAATATAAACAGAAGGGTGTGGCAACCAACCTCATTGCTAACTGTCACAACTGTGGAGGCAGTCATGAACCCAGACAGGAAAAGTGTTGAGCTTTTGGTCAGCAATGTCACAAACGTGAAAAGTGGGATCAGTTCAAAAGGCTTTGCAAGTCTAAAGTGTTGCAGACTTATGTTACAAGCGAGTATACGAAGAAGCAAGTAAATCAGATAGAGACTGTAGCAAGCTCTAAGGGCTGTGAACAAACTTTCTATGCTGATGGTGGCTCTGTGATTGATGAAACAGTTAATACAGTAGGCTATCATTTGTCAGCAAAGAGAAGTATTTTGTACTGTACACCTGTAGAAATTAAAGTAGACACTGGATGTAAGTGCAACATTGTCAGCACAAATATTTGCTAAAGTAAAGGCTGGTGTGAGAAACCTGATACAGCAAAGTGTGCAAAACTAGTTGCTTATGGTGTCAAAGAGATTCAGACTGATGGAGCAGTAGTTCTTTCATGCCATTCTGCTGGAAACAGCCATGACTTGCAGTTTTACTTAGTCAAAAGACACGTGCAGTCACTGTTAGGCCTCAAAGACAGTGTGAGAATGGGACTGATTTAATTTAATAAAGCGGTTCACCATATAAGTATGAGTAACAACGATAGTTTTACACAGAATATTTTTAGTGAATATGTTGATATTTTCAAAGATGACTTTGGTAAACATCCAGCCACATATTGCTGAAGTTAAACCATGCACTAAGTCCAGTTGTCAGACCAGCAAAGAAGATTCTAGTAACAATGCAGAGTAAAGTAAAAGCAGAAATAGACAAAATGGTGCATTTAGATGTCCTTACTCCAGTAGAAGAACTGACTAAATGATTATCCTCCATGGTCGTAGCTCATAAGAAAAGTTCAGATGATATTCAAATATGTATTGATACAAGAGACTTAAACAAAGCAGTTAAGCATCCTCATCATTCATTGTGCACAGTAAAAGAGGTAGCTGCTCTCATGCCAAATTATACTGTTTTCTCAGTCTTAGATGCAAAAAACTCCTTTTTGTAAATTTTTGCTGAACCGCAAATCTTCATTAACTACATTCAGTACACCATTTGGTAGATACAGATTTTTGAGAATGCCATTTTGAATCATTACTGCCAGTGAAGTCTTTCAATGTGTAATGGAACAAATCTTTTCTAGTTATCCATGTGCTATTGTAGTAGACAATACTATTGTTGGAGGCAATGGTAAAGATGAACATGATAGAAATCTCTGGAAAGTTTTAGACCATGCATGTGAATTAAACTTTAAACTGAATCCTCAGAAATGTAAATTCAGGCTGAATAAAGTTACTCGTGGGTCATTTATTTCCCATTTCTGGCTTACAACCAGATCCATCCCAGCAAGCAGCAATTCTTGAAATGCCAGTTCCAGAGAATCTCACATCTTTATATTTTCTAGGTGTGGTCAACTATTTAGGAAAGTTCATCTCAGATTTGAGTGAGCTTTCAACCCCACTATATGAGCTGACGTGCAAAAATGCACACTGGTCCTGGTTGGAACAACACCAAAGAGCATTTGATATTCTGAAGCAGGAAATTCCTAGTCTACTCACACTGAGATATTATGATGTTCACAAACCTGTAACTCTTTCTTGTGATGCTTCAAAGTACATCCTTGGTGCAGCATGTCTTCAAAAAGGCATATCAGTAGCCTATGCATCAATAACTTTAAATCAAACAGACATGCATTATGCGCAAATTAAAAAGATAACTTTTCACAGTAGTGTTCTCATGTTTGAAGTTCAGTGATTATATTAATGGCAGACCTATCCAAATAGAGACTGATCACCAATGACTAGCGCCAGTTTTGAAAAAGCTAATGCATACCACTCTAGCATGATTGCAACACATGATGTTAAAATTTCAAATGTACAATTTCAGTATTGTTTACCAAAAAAGGCAGATACTTGTACCTTGCTGATGCTTTGTCACACGCACCCAAACGACAGAGCAGTATGAAAATGAAACGGCAAACTTTGAAGTCATGGAAGTCAGAAATTTTTCATCATCATGTCTTGATGAACTAAGAAATTACACAGCTTCAGGCCCACTTCTCCAGAAGCTGCAAAATATTATCAGTCAGGGATCGCCAATATGACAAACTAGTTTACTACTTGACATTTGACAGTATTATTCTTACTGAGATGACTCATCATGAAAGGTCCAAAAGTGGTAATTCCAAAAGCCTCACATCAGGAATATATCAAAATTTTGCATTGTGGTCACCCAGGTGCTGATTCAGTCAAAACAAGGGCAAGTGGCATTGCATTTTGGCCTTCTATGTCCAAAGATATAGAGAAGGAAACTCGAGCATGTTCAATTTGCAACAGCACCAAACTACATCAACAAAAGAACCACTTCAGCTACACCAGATTCCTGAATTACCATGGTCGACAGTTGCTATAGCTATTTTCATATGGAATGGTCTACATTAGTTAGTGTTAGTAGACTCTACTCAGATTGGTTTGAAATTGACCTATTTCCTAACTTGATGTCCAGCACTGTCATCACAAAATTGGAGACATTTTTCTGTCCATGGTAGTGCACATAAAGTCATTTCTGACAATGGTGCACAGTTTACAAGTCAACAGTTCAAGAAATTTGCTGATTCTTATGACTTTGTTCATATTACTAGTAGTTTTGAGTATCCACAGTCCAATGGGTTAGCTGAACATGCAGTACGGAGTGCAAAACTTTTGTTGGAGAAATCCAAGAGAGATGGTACCGATGTTTTCCTTAACTTACTCAATCTCAGAAACATTCCTCGAGACAACTTGCTTGGTTCACCTGCTCAGAGATCAATATCCAGACAGACTAGAACAACTTTACCAATCAGTAACAATTGCTAGTACCAAACGTAAAGAACGACAGAGTGGTCAAGGCTCAACTTTTGAGAAAACATCAGTCTCAAAAGTTATATTATGATAAGATCAGTAAACCCCTTAGACCATTACAACAAAGAGAAGTTATGAGAATGCAAACATCTAAAGGATATCACTGAGTGGGAATTGTGAAGAATATTTGTGAATAACCAAGATCTTGCATCATACAATCTGAAGGAGTGGATTTCAGAAGGAATCGAAGACATGTGTTACCTGATTCTGAATCAGTGACGCAGCAGATTGCCTGTGCCAACAACACTAATTCGCAGAGTGACTTTTACACCTGTTCAAATTCAAAAGGACAGTGTACATTCTTCAAATAATTTTGATTCAATCCCTAGTGTTCTAGTTGTGAAAGAATCCCCAGATACTGTCCCTGTTGCCAAAACCAGTCAGAATTTCTGTTACCAGATCACACAGAATTACAAGGCCGAATCCTAAATACAAAGCGAGTTGGACTTTAACTAGTTTTTTATTAAGATGTTGATATATTGTTTACCTCTCAAAATGTTTTTGTTCTTTTGTTTGCATGTTGACCAAAATTAGAGTAAGGATGTAGATATGTGTGTATGTAATCAGCTACTGTAGTCAGAGAGCACATGCATATACATTGCTGAGCACGTGCGAGATCAGTGCCATTTAGTATAGTCATTCAGAGTGACTGCATGCTTGAATGGAGATGCACATGTGAGTGTGTTAGAAGTAATGAGTGAGTCAATAAACATACGAAGTTTGAAGTATATGTTTCAGTTACAGCTTCTGATGTGTTTATGTACAATAAACATCTTGAACCCATACCGTACCTCAGTGTCTCATTTGAATACACAAGACGTGCAACATTTTTCACAATTGTTTCCTCTTTCTGCCCCATAGGCTGAAATACATCTCTTTCTCTTTTTGTTTCTGATCTTCCCAATTATAAGAAGGGAGGTCTGGCTTCCTTCACGCTGGCCTACACCCAGCTCAACACCCCCTCACTGCATTTACTATGGGGCACTATACAACATGGCTCCTCCATGTTCAGACCTGTGGAGATGAGCACCACTGGTCAGCCAGATTCTAGCGTATCTGGTTTACAAATTCCTTTGCAAATGGATTTTAGCTCTTCATCTATCGCACCATCTGGAAGCATGTCCAACCTGGGAACAGAACAGCATCATAATCACATAATGCTACTTGCAGTTCTCAGTAGCAGAACACCTCCATCTAGGCTCATCCGTTTGGTCATTTGCTCGGTAGCTCAAACATTGTCTTAGTTCATTTCTTTTTCTATGTTTTAGTTTCTCCATGATGTTTTACAGTTTCCTCTCTGCTCCAGCATGACTGGGTTTAGTTACAGCAATTGTCAGTTTAAGCTGATTCACTCTAATGTATTTTTGTATGTCATCATAGGTGTTAATACACCAGCTCTGCTGCTGTCTTACTTCCTTATAGGTTGATATTAGGCTGTATTAATCTCATTATGTATGGAAATAGGCAATCGGTTCATGCATATTTTTATTTAGACTGGCATGTCCTAACAGCAGCTTTGATTTTCCCCTCTCCAGTTCACACATTTCTTACTAATGGTATCAATTTGTCTTTACGGTGGCTGTAATATTTCTTCCAGGACCTTAGGTTGTTTGACAATCTTGCATTGTTCCACAAAGGATGTCTCAGTTGCTGTTCTTATTTTTGAGTTTGTGTTTGCTAATTAAATGCACTTGGGTTACTCTTCTGTCTGTATGTCTGTGCACATAATCTCTTTGGGCCCCCATTGATCATTGTCAACTGCTTATTTTTATTTATGTTTTTAGATTGTCTTTATTGTCTTTGTGGATTTAGAGAAAACATATGACAGGGTGCATAGAGAGGAGTTGTGGTATTGTAGAAGTCAGGAGTGTCAGAGAAGTATGTAAGAGTGGTACAGGATATGTACAAGGGTAGTGTGACAGCGGTGAGGTTTGTGGTGGGAGTGACAGATGCATTTAAGTTGGAGGTGGGATTACATCAAGGATCAGCTCTGAGCCCTTTCTTATTTGCAATAGTGATGGACAGTTGACAGACGAGATCAGACAGGAGTCCCCGTGGACTATGATGTTTGCAGATGACATTGTGATCTGTAGTGAGCGTAGGGAACAGGTGGAGGAGACCCTGGAGAGGTGGAGATATGCTCTAGAGAGCAGCAGAATGAAGGTCAGCAGGACTAAGGCAGAATATATGTGTGTGAATGAGAGGGAGGATAGAGGAATGGTGAGGATGCAGGGAGTAGAGGTGGCAAAGGTGAATGAGTTTAAGTACTTGGGATCAACAGTTCTGAGTAATGGTGAGTGTGGAAGAGAGGTGAAGAAGAGAGTACAGGCAGGATGGAGTGGGTGGAGAAGAGTGTCAGGAGTAATTTGTGACAGACGAGTACCAGTAAGAGTGAAAGGGAAGGTCTACAAGAGGGTTGTGAGACCAGCTATGTTATATGGGTTGGAGACAGTGGCATTGACAAAAAGGCAGGAGTCAGAGCTTGACGTGGCAGAGTTGAAGATGTTAAGATTTGCACTGGGTGTGATGAGGATGGACAGGATTAGGAATAAGTATATTAGAGGGTTAGCCCAGGTTGGAAGGTTTGGAGACAAAGCCAGAGAGGCAAGATTACGTTGGTATGGACATGTGCTGAGGAGGGATGCAGAGTATATTGGGAAAAAGATGCTAAGGATGAAGCTGCCAGGTAACAGGAAAAGAGGAAGGCCTAAGATAAGATTTATGGATGTGGTGAGAGAGGATATGCAGGTGGTTGGTGTGACAGAGCAAGATGCAGAGGACCGGAGGAAAGGGAAACAGTTGATCTGCTGTGGCAACCCCTAAAGGGAGCAGCCAGAAGAAGAAGATTATTTGTTTTTATTGTAGAAACTTAGCTACTTCAAATTTCAGCTGTTTCTTAACTCTTGAAGTTATGATTTTATTTTACGGACTCATTCTTAGTTCTCAGCATGCATGCATGTTCTGATATTTAAGTTTTAGGTGAAGCAGGGAACTGTTAACCTTTTTTTAGCTGCTGCCTCCGTTTTTCCTTTTGACTGTGTAAGCACACAATGTAAGTTTGGGTTTCAAACTGACTTTTCATTTGAGTTAGTCACAACACTAAGTCATTTTGTTCTGTTTTGATGTGAGATATCTCTTGGCTTTGTACTCCCAGGCTTACTTTGGTATTTAACTATTTCTACCTGTGCAGAAAGTTCAGAGCATCTATTAGACAAGTCAACTACCTCTCTGTCTCTTTTTACTTTGCCACACGTTTAGTTCATCACGGTCAGCCAATGACCTTGTAAACCTCTGTCATTTTATTTTCATTCTGAGAAATCATTTTTCCCACCATAGCTGTGAGCATTTGCTACCTGAAGACAGCGTCACTCTGATTTTACCTTGCAAGGATATACAGCATTGTAAGATTATTTTTACTTTTGTTTGTTTCATACTCCCTTTTGTTCTTTGTTGACCCCTTCTTGCAGCAGTATATTGCTTGTTAGAAGTTCCAGTGCGTTTTTTTGCAAGTTCTTGTTTCTTGCTGATGCTCGACTTTTTCCTATTAGAATCAGCCATTCCAGTTTGCTTAGAGCCAGTGCCAGAATCATTACTTTCAATTTGCATTTCAGCAGCACTGAACTGCAAATCATTCATTTACTCCAACCTGTCAGAAACACAGTGGAGCAAAGAACTCCCAGTCTGCCTGACCATACTTAGTTGACCAACATTGCTGTCTTTGGTTCTCATTTTCAGTATATGCAATTCATATAACCTTACCAAGTTTTTCCAGTTTTCTTTCTTGTGCTATACAGCAGTGAAACTCCTTTTTTTGTTCCTGAGGTTTATTTTTAAAATTAACTCCTCTTTCATTTCTCACATAGCAGTGAACTTCCATTTTCTTATCGGAGGGTTTTACTTTTAGAAAAAATAATTTCTTCTTCCTTTATTTAGCAATGAACCCACTTTTTCTGTCAGATGATTTAACCTTATAGAAATGGCACCTTCTTCACAACAATGAGCTTCCTTTTCCTTGTAAAAGGCTTTATTTTTTAAAATATCACCATACATCAACGTTAATTTCACACAATGCCAACAGCATTCTAGTAAAGCATATTTTATTGCATTCAGAGTTTAGTAGCAAGCCTTTTAACATAACACCAACAAATACATTCTCTTTCTAGGGTACCCTTTAATTTTCATGAACAGTACAGTTGTGCAAAATATTACCATAATGGTAGATGTCCTTGCCTTCACTGCTGCCAGTATTCTTATCAGATGGGTATTCCCTGCTGTGGAAATCCGAACGTTCGACCAGTCTACCAAAGGCTACTTGCTGCTTTTAAAAAGTACTACAAACATCACCCAAATGCTCCTTGCATAGTGGGGGCATAAATGTGACTTAAACTGTGTTGAAGGAATATTTAACTGAACTGGCAGTTATTCTGCTCTTCAGTAACTTGAACTGAAGCTAGTGTTTGCTGAATTTTGTTATTTGCTAGTAATTACAGGTGTGGGGGTAGCCACATTCTTTGATTTCCTGTCCTTGCCTATTTAACTGGTGCATTGTGAAATATTTTCTGCTTAAAAACCTCAGCTTTGGCCGGCTAAGAACTTGGTTATATTCAACTGGACGTATAAGAGAATTTAAGTACCATTATCTGCATCTTTTTTTAAAAAATACAGTATTTAATTTGATTTAAACTGTGTCGAAGGAATATTTAACTGAACTGGCAGTTATTCTGCTCTTCAATAACTTGAACTGAAGCTAGTGTTTGCTGAATTTTGTTATTTGCTAGTAATTACAGGTGTGGGGTAGCCACATTCTTTGATTTCCTGTCCTTGCCTATTTAAGTGCTGCATTGTGATATATTTACTGCTTAAAAACCTCAGCTTTGGCGGGCAAAGAACTTGTTTATATTCAACTGGAGGAAAAAGAATTAAAATACCTTTATCTGCACTTTTTAAAAAAAAATACAGTATTTAATTTGATTTAAACTGTGTTGAAGGAATATTTAACTGAACTGGCAGTTATTCTGCTCTTAAGTTATTCCCACCCACCCTCCTTGTTTTTGTTTTGGTGTTAATCTTAGTGGCCTTGAAACTGCCCCCCCCCCAGCCCGCCCCTGGGCTCATCTCATTTGCTCACCCAACTGAGTGCAGTGAGATCATATTCTGATTTCAGGCACTCCTACTGTGTACAAAGAGAGCATCTGGGAAACAGACAAAAAAAATTAAGCTTATTTCCTGCCTTTCCTGTTAAGTGGTATAGACTATTTGTAGGCTTCTGAGCCCCCAAGCCCTTCTGTGTTTGAGGGAAGCCTTCTAGCTTGCTTTTTCTTATAACTAGCCAGTTTTCTTTTTTGGTTTTTTTTTTAAGCACTCCCAAAAAAAATTCTGTTTTTCTTTTTTGGAAAAACTTTCCCGGGCCAACTTGTTTCCCGGATTAAAAAAAAAAAAAAAATTTTTTCATTCTTTGGCCTTTTTTAAACAAGAGGGTTGTGAGACCAGCTATGTTATATGGGTTGGAGACAGTGGCATTGACAAAAAGGCAGGAGTCAGAGCTTGACGTGGCAGAGTTGAAGATGTTAAGATTTGCACTGGGTGTGACAAGGATGGACAGGATTAGGAATAAGTATATTAGAGGGTCAGCCCAGGTTGGAAGGTTTGGAGACAGAGAGGCAAGATTATGTTGGTATGGACCATGTGCTGAGGAGGGATGCAGAGTATATTGGAAAAAGATGCTAAGGATGAAGCTGCCAGGTAACAGGAAAAGAGGAGGGCCTAAGATAAGGTTTATGGATGTGGTGAGAGAGGATATGCAGGTGGTTGGTGTGACAGAGCAAGATGCAGAGGACAGGAGGAAATGGAAACAGTTGATCTGCTGTGGTGACCCCTAATGGGAGCAGCCAAAAGAAGAATATTGTCTTTATTGTAGAAACTTAGCTACTTCAAATTTCAGCTGTTTCTTAACTCTTGAAGTTATGATTTTACTGACTCATTCTTAGTTCTCAGCATGCATGCATGTTCTAATATTTAAGTTTTAGGTGAAGCAGGGAACTGTTAACCTTTTTTAGCTGCTGCCTCTGTTTTTCCTTTTGACTGTGTAAGCACACAATGTAAGTTTGGGTTTCAAACTGACTTTTCATTTGAGTTAAAAGTCACAACACTAAGTCATTTTGTTCTGTTCTGATGTGAGATGTCTCTTGGCTTTTTTACTCCCAGGCTTACTTTGGTATTTAACTATTTCTACCTGTGCAGAAAATTCAGAGCATCTATTAGACAAGTCAACCACCATTCTGTCTCTTTTACTTTGCCACACGTTTAGTTTGTCATGGTCAGCCAATGACCTTGTAAACCTCTGTCATTTTATTTTCATTCTGAGAAATCATTTTTCCCACCATAGCTGTGAGCATTTACTACCCGAAGACAGAGTCACTCTGATTTTACCTTGCAAGTTTATACAGCATTGTAGGATTATTTTTACTTTTGTTTGTTTCATACTCCCTTTTGTTCTTTGTTAATCCCTTCTTGCAGCAGTATATTGCTTGTTAGAAGTTCCAATGCGTTTTTTTGCAAGTTCTTGTTTCTTGCTGATGCTCGACTTTTGCCTATTAGAATCAGCCATTCCAGTTTGCTTAGAGCCAGTGCCAGAATCATTACTTTCAATTTGCATTTCAGCAACTTCAAGGGTTGCCCTAGGATCGCAGGATCGGGGTTTTACAACTACAAACACCTCTAACTCTACTCCATTGCCTTGTTCTGGTAACCGGACATCCAGTGGAAATGTCGTGAATGCTAATTTCGTGAACAATGAATGTGACAACTCTGTAAGTACTGTTTCAGCTTTGCCCTGCTTGAATGACCGGCTTAAAGAGCCGGCAAGCTTTTTAAACAAAGTTACTGTAGAAACACAAGCAGGGCATTCTTGTGAGAACGAGAACACCATAATTAACAACTTAAAAATATTTGACATTAAATTGTTTAAGTTTAAAAAGCTTCAGATTGAAATTCAGTATCTTACTGAATGTATCAAAAGGAAGCAGGTCCCAAAGGGACTTCGACAGTGGCGTTTTCCCACTGGTATTATTTTAAACTCTACGTTCCACAAAGAATTGTTGAACTTATTTGACCAACAAGGACTTGAATTCATTGAATGTTTGTTAAAAAATTATCAGAAGCAAATAGACTGTTTACAGAATGAACTAACAGACTTGGATAATGCTATCAGGTCGGACAAGGATTTTCAAAGATACAAGTTTGACTTTTTATGCATTTTTTCTAGTTTAGATAATGCATTGAACAAAATTAGAGAGAATAAAATTAAAAAATTGAACAGGGATTCGCTAGCATATAACAAGGGTTTGGCTTACCCCTTGCCCCCTTCTAACCCTGTGAATGATGTAAGGAATAGTTCAAGTGTAATTGTTGATGTTTGTGGCGATGATTCTCATTTTGAACTTGATAATAATTGTATTGACCACAATAACGTTGACAGTATGAATAGAAATGTCGGCTCTCTGGTTAGAAGGAGTGAAAGGCTAGCTAATAGGAATGCCAATAGTGATTCTAGTTCTAACTTTCACCAACAGCAGGGTTTTCAGAATCAGAGGAATTCAAACAACGCAGGGCAGCAACGTGCCCCTCGTTTTCAGAATCAGAAGAAAAGGAAGTTTCAGAACAGGAGGAAGAGATAACCTCTTTGGGTCCTCGTGGTGAAATTTCAGTTGGGACTCTTAATGTAGTAGATTCTGTGACTGTTACAACTAATGCTACCAAGGACTTTAAAATTTTTAATTATTCCTCTTTTGAACCTGACCCATTGCTTGTGGACATTTTGGCAAAAGGTCTTTCATTCGTTCCTGCATTTAGGAGCAATATTGCTAGGTCCTTGATTGACCTAAAGACTTTTACTAGAAAATTAAATTTGAATGTGATGTTTGGTAATACTCCTAGTCTTATTAAAGATTTCGAAGTGGCTAGCATTTTAACCCACCCTTACATCCTTCTATTTCACTTTTTGAAAAAATTTGTGAGAATGACTTTAGAAGTTTATTAAATGTACATTATCCAGTTAATTCTTTGGATGACAATCTTACTTTCAAGGAAAAAGATGCTTTGAATAGCCTAAAGTTTGCTAACATACGAATATGTAAACCAGATAAAGGGGGTGGTTTGGCCTTTATGGATAAGGCTGATTATACAACTAATATGTTGCTTGTTTTGGACAGTGCAGCTTATGTATGTGTTTCTCTTAATGAAATTAATGGAGCCTATCGTAAACTTAAAGGTTTCATTAATGACTTATTCATTGAAGGCCGCATTGACATTGATTTATTTAATTTTCTTAACATTACACACCCAGTTATTCCTACATTATTTGGGTTGCCAAAAGTCCATAAGAATTTAAATAACCCCCTTTTCGTCCGATCATCGATGGTAGGCAATCTATCACTTATGGGTGTGCCAGATTCATTGACTGTAAACTAAAAGATTTACTAAAAAATCAAAAACAAATTTGCAAGGATTCCTGGGCTTTTTTGGATTCTTTAAATAGTTTTCCTTTTGATGAAGATTTAAATTTTTTTACCATCGATGTTTGTGACTTGTACACTTGTATACCACAAGACCTTGGATGTGAATGGGTTAGGGATTTTATGTTGGACCAGAGAATGGATGGGGCATGTTATTGATTTGGTCATATACTTACTGGAACTTGTTTTAGCTAACAATTATTTCCTTTTTGAATCTAAATTCTATTTGCAACAAACAGGTGTAGCCATGGGATCTCCCTGTGGTGCAACCTTTGCCAATACAGTAATTGCATTTTGGCAAACACATTTTTTATTTAAATACCCTGTTTTCCAGAGTAAGGCTGCTTTATATACCCGTTATTTGGATGATATTTTTATTCTTTGGAAGGGTGATAGACATTCCGCAGCATCATTTATTGAAAAAGTTACTGATTTTACTGATTTCTTGGATTTCACTTGGGACTTTCAAGAAAGAGACTTCATTTTTAGATGTAAAATTAGTCAAAAGTTTGTTTTACACACATTTACATCTAGGATTTTCGAAAACCCACTTACTCAAATGCATTCCTCCATTTTTCTAGCTGCCACCTTCCATCAGAAGAAGGGAGTTGTTAAGGGACAACTAGTTAGGGCAGCTAGGATGGTAACTTTAGATGAAGATTTTTGGATGAGTGTAGTTTATTAAGGGACATGTTTATGAAAAGAGGTTACCCTATTAACTTATTGGATGAACTCATTTTGAGGTTACATCTAAAAGGACATATGGTTACTTCAAACCAATTCTAAGTTATGTTATTTCATCTGGAAATGAGAATCTTGAGTGTGTTAATGATATTATGGATCCACCTAACACACTGATTCCTTTAACACAGCAATTTGAGCATGAAAATAACAATAACTTTGGAAATTTGGGTTTTATTACCACTTTTTCTAAGGATGCTCCCTTTTTGAGGGACATCATTTTCAAGAACTGGTACTTTTTAGTCGAGGATAGTACAACAAGAAATTATGTGGGTGAAAGGCCTCTTGTAATTTTTAAAAAAGGTAGGAACTTAAAAACTATCCTTGAAACAGTAAATTATAAATGTCACCGCCCACATTGTGGGATGTTTAAATGTGGATGTTGGTGTAAGTTTATATGTGTTACCAACATGTTTATGATCAATAAGAAAAAATATTACTTAACGGATAAATACAACTGCAACACAAGAGGGGTGGTCTATTTGGCATTATGTCAGAATTGCCCGTCTTTCTATGTTGGCAAAACTGATAGGGTTTTTAAAAATCGAATTTATGAACATTTTTACGCCATTTCTAAAGCAAATATTACAAATGCCCTGGCTAGACATATTTTGGCCTTTCCCACACATGAATTTTGTTTTTAATCATTGATAGGGTTGTTGAAAACATTAGGGGAGGTCCGACTTCCTTGCAACTTGAGGAGAAAGAGCTTTTATGGCAACTTAAGTTGAATGCTTCAGTTTCACCTGGATTGAATGACACCATTTCTATCACGAGTGTTTTGAAACTGAAGTCTTTATGTAGATAACATTTATTATTGTATTTTTGTAGTCAATTATTTAAATATTCTAACTTCTATATATATTTTATGCATATATTTGTAGTGTTTAGGATTTTATTTAAAGTTTTGTTCAATGGGTCTGTTGTGTAGTTGGATATCTTATTTTGAGGCATGTCTTTTATTTTGATGTTTAATGGGACTTTTATTGTGACTTTTTTCTTTGAATGGGAAATGATGTCACTTCTTGAATGCTTATTTAAATGGTTTATTTCCTGTATACTTTTGTCTGAATAAGTTTATATATTTTATAAAGGAAAGCGCTAACTTTATATATATTTCTGTGTCCAGAGTGGTATTTTCTCCTTACATATTTCATTCAGTTTTTGTTTTGCACTCATAAGTTTGGGTTTCAAACTGACTTTTCATTTGAGTTAAAAGTCACAACACTAAGTCATTTTGTTCTGTTTTGATGTGAGATGTCTCTTGGCTTTTTTACTCCCAGGCTTACTTTGGTATTTAACTATTTCTACCTGTGCAGAAAATTCAGAGCATCTATTAGACAAGTCAACCACCATTCTGTCTCTTTTACTTTGCCACACGTTTAGTTTGTCACGGTCAGCCAATGACCTTGTAAACCTCTGTCATTTTATTTTCATTCTGAGAAATCATTTTTCCCACCATAGCTGTGAGCATTTACTACCCGAAGACAGAGTCACTCTGATTTTACCTTGCAAGGTTATACAGCATTGTAGGATTATTTTTACTTTTGTTTGTTTCATACTCCCTTTTGTTCTTTGTTGATCCCTTCTTGCAGCAGTATATTGCTTGTTAGAAGTTCCAATGTGTTTTTTTTTTGCAAGTTCTTGTTTCTTGCTGATGCTCGACTTTTGCCTATTAGAATCAGCCATTCCAGTTTGCTTAGAGCCAGTGCCAGAATCATTACTTTCAATTTGCATTTCAGCAGCACTGAACTGCAAATCATTCATTTACTCCAACCTGTCAGAAACAGTGGAGCAAAGAACTCCCAGTCTGCCTGACCATACTTAGTTGGCCAACATTGCTGTCTTTGGTTCTCATTTTCAGTATATGCAATTCATATAAGCTTACCAAGTTTTTCCAGTTTTCTTTACTGTGCTATACAGCAGTGAAACTCCTTTTTTTGTTCCTGAGGTTTATTTTTAAAATTAACTCCTCTTTCATTTCTCACATAGCAATGAACTTTCATTTTCTTATCAGAGGGTTTTACTTTTAGAAAAAATAATTAATTATTCCTTTATTTAGCAATGAACCCACTTTTTTCTGTCAGATGATTTAACCTTTTAGAAATGGCACCTTCTTCACAACTATGAGCTTTCTTTTCCTTGTAAAAGGCTTTATTTTTTAAAATATCACCATACATCAACTTTAATTTCACACAATGCCAACAGCATTCTAGTAAAGCATATTTTATTGCATTCAGATTTTAGTAGCAAGCCTTTTAACATAACACCAACAAATACATTCCCTTTCTAGGGTACCCTTTAATTTTCATGAACAGTACAGTTGTGCAAAATATTACCATAATGGTAGATGTCCTTGCCTTCACTGCTGCAGTATTCTTAACAGATGGGTATTCCCTGCTGTGGAAGTCCGAACGTTTGACCAGTCTACCAAAGGCTACTTGTTGCTTTTAAAAAGTACTACAAACATCACCCAAATGCTCCTTGCATAGTGGGGGCATAAATGTGATGTTCAGGCCTACCATAATCAGAACTGAATGCCCCAGTAGGAACACAGTCTAAGAAACTGAAGGGATAACCTGTACATCCAGGAATGGAAAAGACTAGGGGGATGAAGGCAAAGACATCTGCTGTTAAGTTAAGATTTTACACAACTGTACTATGTCCTTACATTTACTGCTGCAGTATTCATAACAGATTTCAGAGTGCCAAAGCTCAAGAGGAAACTTGGGAGGGGGAGGGAACAGAAGAGTCCCTTGTAAAGCCAGGAAGAACAGCATTAGCAAAACCACCCTTAGCTTTAGAAATACCATCCAACTTGTAGTGCTAGGTAAATGTATGCACAGAAGTCCAGGTAGCTGCTTCAGAGTAGAAATAGTATCTAAGTCTTTGAAAAAAGCACCCAAAGAAGCCACAGTTCTAGTAGAATGAACCTTAACAGAATAAGGAAGGCTCTTTCCATGAAAAGTATAGCAGAAGGAAATAGCCTTAGAAATCCAAGAAGAAATAGTTTGCTTAGATACAACAAGTACCAAAGATCTGGGATGAAAAGAAACAAATAACTGATCAGATTTTCTAATGACTTTAGTCTTATCCAAATAAACCCGGAGTTGCCTGTGCACGTCCAAAGTATGCAGCATCCTCTCACTGTCAGAATGTGGACAGGGGAAAAAGTAGGCAGATTAATAGACTGATTCAGTGATAGCTTATTAACCACCTTAGGCATAAAAGAATAGTTATTGTGCAAGGACACCCTGTCCTCATGAAAGACCAAAAAAGAAGGATAAGCCATAAGAGCCTGCAGCTCAGACACCTGTCTGGCAGACATACGAGCTAACAAAAGAACAGTCTATCAGGAACAATGTGGCAAGGAAATTGAAGCAGCAGGCTCAAAAGAAGCCTGAGTCAACTTCTCCAAAACAAAATTAAGATCCCAGGGAGGAGGAACAGGCTTCCTGGAATGTCTAATATTAATGATGGCTTTAAGAAATTGTTTAACCTCAAATCTAGAAGCTAAAAGAGGAGAAAAAGGCAGAAAAGCAGTGATAGCTGATACTTGAGTCTTAATAGAAGTACAAGCCAAACCAGCATTGAGCAACTCGTACAAGTAAGAGAGAACCAATGAAACATCCACAGTAAGTGGATGCAGGTTATGAGAGAGACACCATATAGAAAACCTCTTTCATTTGGATAAGTAGGATTTCCTAGTAGTAGGTTTCCTGGCCTCCTGCAGGGCTTGCAGCATGCTCTCAGAAAAAAATATGTCTGTGAGGAATCAAAATCGCCCATAGTGTCAGTTGAAGCATGGACAGGTAGGGATGGATGAGAGATCCCTTGTCTTGTGTGATTAGATAAACCCTCTGAGGTAACTTGTGATGCTTTCTCCAGGCTAGGTGCAGAAGTAGAGGGGACCAGTGCTGTTGTGGCCAAAAAGGAGTCACCAACAAGATTTTAGGAGCATCCTGTTGAATCTTAAATAGGACTCTCTGAATGAGAGGAATGGGAGGGAATGCATTAAGAACCATCCCCTTCCAAGAAAATAAGGGGGCATCCACCTTCCACACCAGAGGACCTGGGACTCTGGCACAAAACAGAGGAAACTTTTCAAAGGGGAGGCAAAAAGATCCACCTGAGTACCCCACTGTTGGATAATGTTCAGAAACACATCCGTGTGAGGCATCCATTCATGGGACTGAGTTAAGGACCTGTTCAGAGCATCTGCCACAAGGTTCTGACTGGATATAAATTGCCTGAGAACTCACTTGATACGTGACAGCAAGATCCCATACAAGTGCCAACCAGCAAAGAAGATAAGATCGTGCTCCTCCTTGTTTGTTGATATACCAAATCACAATATTGTTGTCTGTGATGACCTTCAGAGGCCCTGGACAGAAATGATGATGAAAGGCCTGAAGAGCCAGCAGATGAGACCTCATCTCTTTGACATTGATCTGCTCCTTCTGCTGATGAAGCAACCACATCCCCTGTACTTTTATGGAGCCAAATATTGACCCCTTCTCATGTCTGAAGTATCTGTGAACAATTTCTGAGAGGGAAAGGGGGGGAGAAAAGGGATCCCTGGATGCACAGACAACTGCTGAATACACCAGTGAAGTTCCTGTCTGAGACAAGGAAGAAGTGGATCTATAAAGTCTACAGGATGTGCGTGTTAGAGCCACACTGACTTCAAAAACCACTGAAACTTTCTCGTGAAATTTGGCCAGAGGGACCATCAGAATGGTGGATGCCATGAAACCCAGAGTTCTCAGAAACTCCCTGGTGGTAATGGAAGCCAGAGGAAGAAGAGTTGGAAATAAAGAAATGAGAGTTAAGGCCTTCGGCAGGGGCAAGGATGCAAGCATTTGCACAGACTGAATCTTGCAACCCAGAAAAACATGATCCTGAAGAGTCAGAGAAGACTTTTTGAAATTTATAGTGAACCCCATGCTTTAAAGAAGGGAAACTGCAAAATGAAGATCTTGCAAAAGGGCCTCTGGAGAGGACACCTGAATCAACTGGTCTTTTAAGTAAGGAAAAATTTGGATCCCTCAAAGCCTGTAAAAAGCAATCACAGGAGCAAGGCATTTGGTGAACACCAGTGGGGCAGTAGAAAGGCCATAGGATAAAACACATAACTAAAAAAGGCCAGGAGGCAACAGAGAAATGCAAAAACTTCCTAAAAAAAGGATGGATCAGAATATGCAGATACGCATTCTTGAGATCCAGAGACACCATATAGGCCTGAGGGAGCAAGAGAGGAAACAGAGTCTGAATGGACAACATCCAAAAGGAATGCACTTTTCGAAAAGTATTTAGATGAGACAGATCTAGAATATGCCTCGAAGTGTCCTCTTTTCTTGGCACTAGAAACAGTCTGGAGTAGAACCCTTTCACCCTTTGGGACACAGGCGCCTCTTGAATAGTACTCTGAGTCAAAAGACTTTGAAGAATCTCTGGCAAAAAGGGAAGCTGTTCTCAAGAGGCTGAGGAATGCCCATAAAAGGAGGATGGGATTTCCACACCATGAGGTACCCCTGACGAATAATCGGCAGAACCCAAGAGTTCTGAGTGATCTGAAGCCAAACAAGAAAAGAAAGGCAAAAAGAAAGAGAAATGTGGCTTGGAAGAGATGGAGAGTTGTACAACACCTGGTTTGTCCAGAAAGGAAAGCTTCAGAGTCCCTGAAAACTGAATAGCCTTAGCAGGAGGAGCCTGTTTGCTATTCTTTCTACCTTTAGTAGAAGGGCAGAATTGCCCAAGAACAAAGGCAGGCTTAATGGGCTAGTTTCTCTGAAATTTAGGCACAGGAGAAACAAACAAATGTTTAAGATCCTGTAGGGCCTTAGCCTTATCCTGAAGGGAATTATGCAGCAACTTCCCCAAACAAAAGTTAAGAATCCAGAAGAGCATCCATCAACTTAGCTTTAATATCATCAAGCAGAGGTTGAACTCTAAGCCAAGAATATCTCCTTATCACTTAACCAAAAACGGCAGCCCTAGAAGAGGCGTCTTCTGCATTATAAGTACATTTAATAGCATGATGAATGACTTGAGAGAAGTCCCTAGCAAGGAAAGAACAGAAATGTTATCCTCAGAGTCTGGAAAATCAGAAATAAGTTGGCAGGCTTGAGAAAGAAGAACCAACACATACATAGACACATGGGTCTGATAATTAATAGCCCTAAAAGGTAGGGTAGCAGAAATGTAAACCTTCTTACCCAACCTTTACATAGCAGTTCTATCCTTGTCAGAAGACAATAACTTGGGTGAAGGAAGCAACTGAGATGGCTTGTCAGAGGCTGCAGACATGACAGAGGGATCAACAGCAGGACATTTATATAGGAAAGAACAATCCTCTTGTCAGGCTTCTTGGGAACAGAGGGCAGAGAGGCATTGAGAAAAGCATCCAGCAAAGCAGCCACAACAAGAGGAACAGCTGCAGGTTTAGGGGAGTCCAACTGCAACAATTCATTTTACCTCTTATGGATATTAGAGACCTGAGCCCAATCCCACTTAAAAAAAAAATCTATCATCTTAGAGATTGTCCCCCCAAAGGAAATTTCCTCAAAAGGAACATCTGGACTAATAGATTCCTCCTCCTGTAACCCACAGTCTAAAGGAGAAGGTATTTGAGTAGAATAAGTCAGGGATTCATTATCCAAATCTGGCTCATCCTCAGAAAAATCCTGCTCTCTAGGCCCTTTAAGGGGGATAGAGGACCAAGTAGGAGCAGGAACTGAAACCACTCGAGGAGGCTTTAAGGACATTAAAGCAGCAAATAGCCCCTGAGTGAAGACCTGCCACTCACTTTGTGGATCCCTAGGAGCACAAGAAGCATGTTAAATTTTTTGCTTCTTCTTTAAGGGAACGTCCCCTCCAGAAAGCTGAGAGGGTTCAGATCTAGGACAGCAGTCAGTAACCATAGTAGGAACTTCTTACCTAACCAAAAACTGCAGAACTCCCTGAGGCCCTTTAGAAGAAAATCAGTTGTGGTTCCCCCTGAATGTCAGAGGCAGATGCCTGCAAAATCTCTTTGAATGTGCTGCCAGTCAGACCCTCACCAGCCTCCGACATGGTCATGGCAGAGAAATCCACAGCCAGTGAGGCTCCAGGTTTGTAATGATCTTGGGAGAAACACCTGGCAGAGGCTGGACAGGGAAAGATTCTAGTCCTACCTTTTTCACCTTCTTCCCTAATGGCTGACCATCTGGGTAGGAGATTCCTTCCCTCTATCTTTAACGAGAAGCTTAAGATGGTGGTTGTCCAAGGAAAGGGTAGAACATCTACTGCAAAGGGTTTTCAGAATGAAAACCTGACAAATATAACAAAACATATGGTCACAAAAAGCTCCTAGACAAAAAACAAAACTTATTGTGGTAGTCTTTATGGGGTGTCCCACACTGGCATCTACCCTTCCTGGATGACATGAACACCAAAGAGTACAAAAAAGGTAAGAAAAAACAAAATCCCCAATGGGGCACTTATCTGCAACTGCAACAGAAGTCCTCAAACAGACGTAGGTAGTCACTGGAGAATGAAAATGTGTTCAACTGGCAAAAACATATGCAGGCAAACAGACTGATGGTAAACAGATACATTCAGACTGGCAGTAAAGAAGTTCTGATTATGGTAGGCCTGAATGTCACCTTTATGCCCTGTGCTATGCAAGGAGAGTTTTGGTGACATTTGTCATACCTTTTAAAAGCAACAAGTAGTCTTTGGTAGACTGGCTGAACATTCAGGCTTCCACTGCAGGGAATGTAAGGACATCCACTTTTACTGTAGGAGCAAAACTCCATACAGGCACAGGGCAAATTTTCTTGTCACTGAAAGCACATGGCAGAATTAAAGGATCAATGTGCTGTATAAAGCTTCACCATTTGCCACCCTTTTCCTGCTACTACACAACTTTAAATTCATAAAAAATGGTTTATATAGAATTTTCAGCAGTTTCTACTAGAACAGTGCATTCAGGAGTAATAACATTATTTACAGGAAGTAATAGCAGACAGTGATTTTCAATTGGTTAAAACACAGAACAATCTGTAGATGTATGAACTGTGTGACTCAGATAAACAATACAGTTCTTTACTTTCACAGACCACCATACACTTACTCTGAAGTTGTTTCAGCAGTCTGTTATGATTTTACTCTGCATGTAGTAACTCCGTTTTTATTTTTTACTGAAAAGTCCCCACTAATTTGGGTTCCTTATTTCCACTACAGTTCACTGATTGGATGCAAACTTCCTCAGCAGAACTTAGAGCAGCCAGTACTAATCAGGAATAGTACTGGTTTGGCTTCTACAGCAGTACGTTTGGACTGCTTCAGAAATGACACACTTAACTAGGTTCATTAGCACTTGTGAACGGTTTCAGAACTAGCATCCTATTGGCTTCAGTAGCACTTTACACATTGCTTATAATACTTTCAGACTTCAGTTAAACATGTGCAAGTTAGTCACCATTCCCAGTGTATACATATCCTTTAAAACTGCCAGACTTGTTTCTTTTTAGGAATAAAAAAAGCAGAGCAACATTTTTACTCATGATGTGACTGAGTACAGATTCCAGAATGTCTGATTTATTTTCTCAAAGTCAGTGTGTAATAACTCTCCTCAGTATACCATAGCATTTTACTAGAAAAAAAATTCAACACTTTTACATCAGTTATTGCATCACTTTTAACTCACTTAAACTTATAACTCAATTGTTTGTGTATTTCCAGTTCACACACATACTGCTTTATAGCATCCAAACCTTTTCTGGGCCTAACTTCTTTAACCAAGTGACTTATCAGCTAATAATAGGCAGCATTAGAAAGTGCAATAATTCGTTAACAAAAAAACAAATTGATAATCTAGGATGTCCTACAGTAGAAAAATTAATTTGCCACTTATTCATATTTTCATATTTATATCCACATTATTTCTATAACTGAGAGCCCTATCTGTTCTTCATGGGCACGGTGTAAAATGCCATGGTGGGATACAAGAAAAATCATTGTCAATGTCCATTTATATTACACTATACCAATGATATTGCTAATTGTTTGTTAGTAATTGTGAAAGCAAACAAAATATTTGCACATGTGCTTAATACTTCAAAACACGAATAACTATTGCATGACATCAGGTGAAAACCTATTACTGAAGAAAACTGTCTTTGATTTTTGCATTATAGTTTGCATATATTTAGTATTATATTTATTGTTACATTGCTAATTATGCAATTAAACATGTTTTCATATTTCTGTTAACATCTAAATATACATGCATTCATTGAGGAATTACTTGCTGTCATGTGAAAGCTTATGTCTGAGTAACAAAAATACTATAACAATATATATTTAGATAGTACAGTTTCCAAGTTATGACAATTTGTGAAAGTTTAACAAAAAATGTAATTGGGGTCTGTGTGCATTATAGTATATTATAGTATTTGGAAAGATTAGGAATGTACTGACTATTGTAATTGCAAAGAATGATTCTTACTGTGACATTATTTGCACAGTTTAGCTTTTATTGTTTACAAAATATTTATATTTGTTTATCTTATGGCTTCAAAGTTTATTTTTCCAAAAATGCGCTAGGTACAATATTTGGTAGTTGAAGTTAATTGATTTCTTTTCTACATTTAAAATTCAGTAAGCTCTTTTTTTGCAGTTTGCAAATTCAACATGGCTATTCCATACCTGCTACTTGCCTCATTAATTTCTTTTTTGAGTATGTTCATACTGATAACGTTTTTCCCAAACCATTTCTTGAAATAGCTTAGCACATACACTGTGCATATCCCAATCGGAAACCTTCTAGTTAAAAACAGAAACCTACACCCTGGAGGCACACCTGAGTCAGTCCAAAAATAAAATATAATCCTTACATGAATATACAGAGTTAAGTGTTTTTGCTCATAGAACAGGGATTTCATCAGAACAAGTAACAATCATATCCTATTTAAATAACACACCAAAGAGGCACATGATACAAATCAAACAGCAAGAATTAACAATCAAGTCACCCAACCAGAGTAGAAGTTGTGGATAATAATTAATAAAGAGTTGAAGGATTTTATCTGGGAGGGAAAGAGGGCAAGAGCCAAGGGGGATAAGATGATTCTTCCAATAGAACAAGTTGGTTTAATATTACCTGATTTGAAATGATATTGTAGAGCTAGATAGTTTTGGTTGTTATGCAAAACACAAGCAGAAAGCAATTCAAAGTGAAAAAAGATGATGAATAAGTGGGGGGATTCAAGAAACAAGGAGAAAGTGGGATTTGGGATGCAGACCCTTAAGGCAAATAATAACAGAGATGCATAATATTATATTCATAAAGTAGTAGAAAGTATTCTAAGAACTACACCAACACAGGAATGGAGAAAAGATATTCTGCTGATAGGGATGACTGCAAATAGGGTTATACTGAATAGACAAGAAGGAGATGGAATTTACTGGAGAAAACTGGCAAATGAACACAGTTCTTGGGAACAAATAATTAGAGAGAGAAATGTAATAGAATAGGCAGAGGACAAGAAGACATTTGGACTGTAGGCTAGAGACTGACTTACCTATCAGGGATTGATATCAGTGTATAGGTAAAGAGAACAGGATAGGGGACTCCTAAGTGAGATATCTACACTGGTAGAGTTTTTTGTTAAATTTAAAACAGAAGCTGCTGTAAAGAGGGATAATTAGTATGGCATATAAAATATTACACAGAAACTGTAGGAATCAATAAGAGGTGGTTTGAAAAGATTGGGAAGAAAGACTGGATAACAATTCACAAACAAACAATGGGAGGACATATGTATGGCTCCCAAATATGCAACAAACTGTAGAAGATTTAGGATTTTTTCTTAGAAGTGTTTGCATCAGTATTTTGGACCCCAAGCAGACTCCGAAGAATTATTCCTCAGATAGATGGCTAATATTGGCAGTGTCATAGGGAAGAAAGAGGAAACTGGGAACATTGGACATTTCATCGAAAAAATTCCAAATGACACAAAAAATCTAAGATACATTATGAACAATTAGCTGTTTCCTAGTTTGCAAAAGCAGGCACTAACCATATGTACAGATGCACATGATTGAGCTGATGCACATGTATATAATAAATATGCACACAAACACACGTTCACACACTAATATATGATTCAGCAGGCAAGTTAGTGGTAGAGCGGGTGAATATAAAAGCTCTCCTGGCATTCATTGAAAAAAGGAGTCCTTTATTATATACAAATATTTACAAATATATACAAATTAATATATTCGCACATTTACGTATTTACAGAGATGTACATAAAATTTTCATACGTTCATATTTTTAAAATTCCCATATCATATACATATAGACTCTCACTCCTTTTTCCCTAACCACCACTTATCTCATTTAATCTTTTATTTCAAATAGAATGATGCAAAACATTTTTTATCTAAACTTTTTGCACATTTCCTACTTGCAACTTCGTAAAATCTCATATCCTTATTTAACTGTTTATAATCTTGTATTTCATTCAAAATATTTTCTATTATTTTTCCCATAATTTTCTTACTTTCCTACATGCCCTGCAGTTTCTATTTTACCACAAAAAATGGGTTCCCTATCAGAAGATCAGAAGACCAAAGACACATTATTTTGAATGCGTCTTGCTCGAACTCAAAAGCCTGAAACGGCAAAATATCGAAGTGGCTTTTAAGCAAATTCTTTCCCTTGGCTGCTTTGTTACTTTGCCATTTTTGGCACTGTAGTGCAGTCTCAGAGTTGGTATATTTAAGTAGGGGGTGTGGGGGCCAAAGCCCCCCACTTAATGTAATGTTTAAAGTATGTTTTTTTTTTTTGTTAGAACAGCGATTTTTTTCCCTAGCTTTTGCTTACATTAGGGGCGATTAACCACCGTTCACTTTTTTAAGCACTTGGTGATCTAATATAGACCCCAAAAATGTATACCCTCTCATTTAACTTTTTATAAAACATGTTTCCCTTCACTGGCAGTCTATTTATTTGTAATCTCCATAAAAAACTGACATTCCACATTCTTTATACACCATTATTTTCATTGTTTTTATAGCTTTACATTTTTCTTCCATCAAATTATTTCATGGTTTTATAAAATAATGTTCTATCCTTATATTCTTATACCAAGCTCTCATATTTTCTTTCCACTTTTTCTACATTTAACTTCAACATTTTTGTTTTTTCTTGATGCATTTTTTAGTTTCTTTATTTCTCTATTCTCTCATCTTTTTATTAGATTCCACTCTGTTTAATGCTTTATTTTAAATATTTTTGTCACAAAATTATTTTCTTTTTCATTTGTCCATCGTAGCAGCAAACATTAATTTAAAGATGCTGCATAAACTATAGGATTCTTTAGTCTTATACCACCTTCATCCTTATCCATATACAACACTTCTGTCCTCACTGGATTTATTCTAGAACTCCAAATAAATCTAAATATTAACTCAAATTATTTTTCAAATTTTTTGACATCATATGTACACTAGCCATATATGCTATTTTACATATATATATATATATATATATATATATATATATATATATATAATTTATCAAGTGCACCTTTTTCCTGTATGATAATCTGTATCTACCCCATATAATATGAATATCTCCTAATTCCTGTAAGATTTCCATCTACTGTTCCTTAATCACACTTAATGCACTCAATTTTATTCCAAAAAGACATTGCTTTTATTCCAAACTTAATTCCTTTCAACTTCTCTTTTGACTCAAATGTTTTACTTTTTTCTCTATTTAATGACAGTCATATATATTGTAAACTGTCATTTACATTGTTAATTACTTATTCCATCATTTTACTTTCCTTAGTCATAAGAATAGTATCATACGCATAAGACATAACTGGATATTCAGTATCGGTACTCTGTGTATGCCATGCCTTTTTCATTTCTGCATTTATTTTTTTTACTATGCAATTCATAACTAACACAAATAGGATACTTTTCATTGGACATCCCTGTTGTAAATGCCTATTTACTGTATCTCTGTCTCTTCACTTAACCAACCAATTATCAAAACTCTTACTTTGCTGCAACTATACATGGATTTAATCACATTCTATATCTGTTTACTAAAATTATATTCTTCCTTTATTCTCCACAATATATTATGATTTATTCACTCAGTGCTTTATTTATAATCCCCACCAATATTTTTCTACATTATTTTTTTTTGAATATCTTCTATAATTTCTCTAACAATCATTAATACTTCCGGGCATCCTTTTCCTTTAATACCATAAATACTATCCTCTAACAGTTTATCTTATTTTCTATTCTTATTTGTATTATTTTCATAAATATTTTATATTCAGTATAATTCAACACTACCAGCCTCCTGTTACTTATTTCAGCCTTATCTCCTTTCTTCCATATAAATTTCATAATACCAGTAGATAGAACATGCCTCTCAGGCTCTTCTGGACAAAGCCTGACAAAATGGGGTGACAAAGGCCCCAAAATAGGGATAGATTTTTAATATTGCTTTTATAAACTTAAAAGGTTGCTAGAGTAACAGTTTGTTAACATACAAGTTTGTTAACATACATTTTCTGAAAGATCTGAAGTCTGAAATGCAAATGAATGTCATTATTTCCCGACTTCAATCCTCAAATCATCACAATGATTTTCCAGAAAACCACAAATTTTATGAGAAATTGACAAAAAATAAGACACAAAAATCTGGACATTCTGCAAAAATCTGGACAGTTGTGAGGTATGAGATAGTGTAACACACATTCTGTTTTTAACCATTCATTAAATATACCTATCAAAATTTATTTTTGCTATAATTCCAAATTCTTGTATATTAAATAACATATACCATTTAAAACTGCTGCTGAATTGATTTACTTTCTTCATTACTGTATCTAATTCTACTGTTGTAATTTATCTGTATCTTTATTTCTTAAGTGAATTTCTTAACATTCCAATCATTATCATTTCTTAAGTTTTTTTTCTTTACCATCTCTTTAACATCCCATACTGCAATTTCTATAATTCTACTTTATTGTTTTACCACTTCCCAGTTTTTTGCTTCTCAGTTCTCTTATTATACCACTTTCTTCTTTTACCATTTTACTTAAATACCTTGCATAAAATATATTTCTTTGTACAATAACTCCTTTATTTTTTCTTGGTTCCTTTTATATATGCCTTCTTTTCTGCAATATACACATTCATGTTTTTCAAACTTTCTAATACTTTATCCTGTAACTTTCTATATTCTTCTTTTTCTTTTTGTCATAATCCATGTTCCCATCATAAGTAATCCAGTTTATATTTTTCTTTAAAAACTAACCACCATTCTGTCCAGTTATTATAACAAGTTCTCAGTCATATGGTCTTTCCATAACTGACATATATTTTATTTTCCTTTTCATTCCACACTTTCTCATTTACCCTTTTAACCACTTTTCCAATTTTTATATATTCTTTATTTTCTTCAGTTTTTAGCCATATTGCCATATGATCTGAAAAATCTTTGTACTGCTTTTTCTATAACTATGTTTATACTGTCGGAAGCTAAACAGTAGTCAGTCTCTGACTTAAATACAAGTATGTACAAAACAGAAAATTATGTTCTCTAAAACCGAATTTCCACATTTCATGTTCTCTTTCATTATTTATTGTCTGATCTCTTCTTTTTCCATTTGTCCCTTTTATTGCAATTAAATGCACTTGTAATTATAATGTCCATATTAACTAATATAGTCAAATATTTCATTTCATTAAACAATTTTCTCTCTTTATATAATACATGTGGACATTTTGCTATAATTCTATAAACTTTATGTTTCCATCTTAAAATGACTACAAGTAATCATCTTAACCTTACCAAAGTAAAGTCTAATATTGAAATTCATGTATTATGTAATACTGCTATCTCTGTACAAGTCTCTTCTTCAAAGTTCCAAATTATACCCCCTCTATATAAGTTTTCTGCTTGAAGTCTTTCTTCCCTTGTTAAACCTCTGGTATATTCTAATACTATATCTGCCTCACATTTATTACACCATTCCAATACCCAAATCCTTCTTACTAAACTTTTGATACTGTTCACACTAACTGCCAGAACTATAAGATTATTTGCTTTTCTCCTTTAATCTGTGTGAAATTTTATATATATATATATATATATATATATATATATATATATATATATATATATATACACACACACACACACATATATATATATATATATATATATATATATATATATATATATATATATACACACACACACACATATATATATATATATATATATATATATATATATATATATATATATATATATATATATATATATATATATATATATATATATATAGTTATATATATATATATATAGTTATCCATTTCCTATCTTTTTTGCTTTTAATCCTAAATCTTTTACTTTTTTCCTAACCTTTACCCTTTTGTCATTAACATCTGATTCAATGTCTAATTAGCATTATTTTCTTTGTCTCTGACTCTTGTGCTTCATTATTAAGTGTTGTTGCATATTCAGTATGTTCTTTGTCTTGTAATTTTTATTCATTTCACTTATATTCCCTTGTACACACACCTTTTCTTGTTTTTTTTTTACACAATTTCCTATGAATGCCCTGTTTGTTGACATTTATAGCATTTAATTTCATAATCTTGCATCATGTCCCTATCCCCCACATACACAACATTTCTTTTTGCCACATTTGTCCACAAGATGACCTTCCTTTCCATAAAATAAAGATGTTTTTGTTTGTCCCCTATATCTTACAACAACTCTATTTCATTTTACATTAATCATAGTAGGAATATGAATGATTTTGTCATTCTCTATTTTCAATATGACATTGCAATCCCATCCCCAAGTCCATAATCTCTTAAACAAAACTTTTGAAATACTCTTTACTTCCTTACATAAGTTTTGCAGTAAATGTTACTTAAGTCTGCCTTTCAGTCTCTATTTTAAATTGACTGTTCACTTTCTTTTGTGTTTTGTAATAAAAAAGTATTAAAATATCTATTCCATGAATATATATATTTTTCTCATAATTTCTCAGAAAAGTTTCTAGTCCTGCAGCTGTTAAAAAAAAATCACACTCTCTTTTTTTGTTAAAATAAGTGGTCTTGCCTCTTGAGCCTTTATTCCTAATGAAATAATTACCATTTCCCATAACTCATATCTGTCTAATTCCTTCTCTTCTTTACCATGTATGTGTGCTATAAACTTCTATCTTCCTGGGTTTTCTGTTCTCCTCTTTTTCCATTTCTCTTCTTTCTTCACCTTCACTACTTCTGCAAATGTATTTCTCTGTAATTCCTCCACATCTCCTTTTTGAATCCTTTCCATTGTTTCTCCCCATGACAGATCATTTCCAATCTCTGGAGCACTCTTCAAATAAAGCAATAAGTCATCATACAAACTCCTCCTTTTGATCACTCATTTATTTTTAAACTGCAAAATAACTCTTTTCTGAAATAGGTATTCCAAATCCAACAAAATATCCACTGATCTCTTCTTTATTTCAGGCAGGAACACTTCTGTAAAGCTGGCATTCCTCTCAGCTTCTTGCTCTTCCTCCACAATATTGCACAGTTCTCCCAACTACTGCGGTTCCAGGAACAGAATGAAAGCATGTACACACATTCATAGGACTTACAGACTACAAGCATGGCAATGAGTAGGAATTCATTATTAATTGTAACTTATATATACACACATACACACACACACACACACACATATATATATATATATATATATATATATATATATATCATACACATTATTTAGAATTATGTACATTTTATATGTACAACATAATACAGTTATATATGCTTTACTTATTTCCCTCACCCTTTTTTCCACAACCAAAAACCTGTCTTATAAACCGGAAAAAGAAAAAAACTCCAAAAGCAAAATCCACTGATGCTGCAGAAAGACTGACTAAGACTCAAAATAATGTCATCTTCTTTCGGTTGTTCCCATTAGGGGTTGCCACAGCGGATCATCTGTTTCCATTTCTTCCTGTCCTCTGCATCTTGCTCTGTCACACCAACCACCTTTATGTCCTCTCTCACCGCATACATAACCTTATCTTAGGCCTTCCTCTTTTCCTGTTACCTGGTAGTTTTATCCTTAGCATCTTTTTCCCAATGTACTCCGCATCCCTCCTCAGCACATGTCCAAACCAATGTAATCTTGCCTCTCTGGCTTTGTCTCCAAACTTTCCAACCTGGGCTGACCCTCTAATATACTTATTCCTAATCCTGTCCACCCTCATCACACCAAGTGCAAATCTTAACATCTTTAACTCTGCCACATCTAGCTCTAACTCCTGCCTTTTTGTCAATGCCACTGTCTCCAACCCATATAACATAGCTGATCTCACTACCCTCTTGTAGACCTTTCCTTTCACTCTTACTGGTACTAGTCTGTCACAAATCACTCCTGACACTCTTCTCCACCCACTCCATCCTGCCTGTACTCTCTTCTTCACCTCTCTTTCACACTCACCATTACTCTGAACTATTGATCCCAAGTATTTAAACTCATCCACCTTCATCACCTCTACTCCTTGCATCCTCACCATTCCTTTATCCTCCCTCTCATTCACACGCATATATTCTGTCTTAGTCCTGCTGACCTTCATTCCTCTTCTCTCTAGAGTATATCTCCATCTCTCCAGGGTCTCCTCCACCTGTTCCCTACTCTCACTACAGATCACAATGTCATCTGCAAGCATCATAGTCCACAGGGAAACTCAAAATAATACACTGAAATAAAATACAATGACAAAAAAATAAACACTTTTGTTGTATTGACTCATAAAACTTCATCAGATCAGCAATTCAAGCTTGAAACTACTGATTTTTAAAATCCTGAATTAAGACATGTCACAGCCAAACCCCCAGCAAATCAACAAATTTAAAGAGACATTACTCAATAATAAAATGCCTGTACATTGCATATACACCCTTAACAAGTCAATAAGTTATATATCTAAAACAAATACAATCCATGTAGATGTAGAACTTTAGTTGTGTTTTTATCACCTATCAAATGTTTTTAGTTTTAACAAACTAATGGTTACCTGATCATTTAGATCTGGCCAAGCAGTAGCATTCAGTAATAACTGCCAATAAAGTTCATGCTTTTCAAGCTGTAGTGCCCATACCCCCCCATTCATTTCTATCTACTTTTTCAATTACAACAAATTTAAAAATATGATTTGGGTCATCAGCCAAATGTCTAGCTAAAGCATTAAATAGGTTCTTCTTTTTAGTTTCAACTGACAAATGACAGTGTAAACCACCCCTATAGTATTACAATTATAAAGGCCATGCATCTTAAATGTAGACTGCTTAATTTTATAACTCTCACAAACTAAATTATGTTGGCAAATTGCACAACATCCACACTTACACATGTGGAAGTTGTTACTAGATTGTGTTGAGTTCAAGGGGTTAACACTACAACTAAACTTCTCAACAATGTTGTCCCCTAATTTATCTAATAAGTGCTTGTCCTCTCTAAATATCACCCAATTTTTCTCTATGATGGTCTTTAGCAGTAAACTGTCAGCGTTATACTGGATGACAAAAGACCAATTAAATTAAAAGTTGTTAGAAATCAAATTGTTGGACAAGGATTTGTTTTCATAACTACATGTATGTGGTAACTTCCAGTTGTTCATCATCTACTAACTGTACCCCATTTTCATATAATAAATCATGTTTATTATTATTTTTAATCTGTTGAGTGTTTAAAATTGGGCAGTAAAAACTTCTCTCGCTTTTCTTTATAACCTCGTACATTAATCCGTCAACAAAATATGTTGGATACCCATGAGCTAGAAACATATTTTTAATAACTGTGCATTCATCTAAAAAGTCTTCAAACAGTGAAACCATATGTGCCACTCTCACAAATGCGTCTTTTACCGCAGCACATTTCTGCATAGTAGGGTGCAAACCAGTAAAATGTAGGTACCCATTGGAGAAAGTGGGCTTACGGTAAATTTGAGAATAACACTTTTTGTTGACATCATCTTTACAAAGCTCGATGTCTAAAAATGCAATGTTAAATTCATTGACCTCAAAAGAAAACTTCAAAAAGTCAGTTGTTTGAATAATATAGTCAATAAATATGTCTTCAATGTATTGAGTATACAATCTTAATTCAGGATTTTATTAATGAGTAGTTACAAGTTTGAATTGTTGATCTGATGACATTTTATGAGTCAAAATGAAAGCACTTATGTTTTTTGTCATTGTATTTTATTTCCGTATGTTGTTATTTTGAGTTTTAGTCGGAGTCTCTGCAGTGTCAGTGGGTTTTGTCTATTTCAGTTGTTTTTACAAAAAATATTCAAAATATCCAATAATACCCATTTCCCATTAAATTTGATTTAATTCAGTCTGTCATTCAATATTGTGCATACAGTATAAAATGATTTTTTACCAATTGATTTCATCTTTTTTGTTTCCTGTTGCCATGATACCTATATTCTATCATTTTGATATGTATAATGTCTACACATGTAAAATTTTCCAATATCTTATTTTCCCACATTTTTCCCACAGTTCTTTAATTCTCATACATTTCAGAAAAATGTTTTGTTTCAATTTCACCACAATAATTACATACCCTCTCTTGAATACTTCTGTAAGGCATATTTTCTTTAACAGGTAGTTTGCTTATTGTCAGTCTCCACATAAAGGCTTTACACTCATAAATCCTTTTACACCATAAAGATCTTATTGTAATGCATTTTTTTCATTTTATAAATCCTTCTAAGGCCAAATATAATAGTGTTCACTCATTATAATTGAATGTCATTCGTTTCTGTTTTTTCCCACATTTTCTATATTCAATTTCAATAATAGAATTTTATTCTGATACTTTTTTATATCTTCGTGTATATTATGTTTCCATCTTTTCCCAAAGCTTATTGTCTCCTAGAAATCTTTATATTTAATTTTCATCATAACATCTACAAGATTCCTATTTTGTTCTTTTAACTTTTCCTAAACTTTATAAAGATTTAAAGAAGCAGTGTGTAAAACAGGATTAATTACCCCAATCCTCCTTCCTCTTTCCTGACCAAAATGCCCCTTCTAAAAGGATTCAGTCTTGATCCCCATATAAATGAAAATACAGTTGACAATAACTCTTTTTCATATTTAAATGGAATCATATGTACACTTGCTAAATAAGCCATTTTATCTAAGAGAATAGAATTTATTAGATATTCTTTTTTCTTGTATGACACACTGCGATTTCCAAAATATACAAAATTCTCTCTTTTTTTGTATGATTTTCTCCCATTATTATTCTCTCTTCATATTTATTCAAAATATTATTCCCAATATATCTATTTTCTCATCATTAAATTGAATACCTTCTAAATTATCCACGAACCCAATTTTATATTTATTAATACATTAAACCAGTTTAATTTTCTAATCCCTGGTCTATCCATTCCTTATTCTTAATAATTAGAACTATGTCATCTGCATAAGTAAGAATTATTGGAATGTTTACTGCTTCTAAGATCTTGTACCTTGCCATATTCAATTCTATTCATTTTAACAATCACATTCATAAGTAATGCACATAAAATGCTACTTGCCAGACATCCCTGTCTTATTCCACATTCTATTTTTATTTCTTTACTTAACCATCCATGTAATTTAACTTTTACATTATTATTCTCATGCAGTGACATAATTACCTTTATTATTTTTTATTGCTTATATCAAAATCTTATAATATATTCCATAACCCATTATATTGTATTCCGTTGAATGCTTTACTCATCTCTCCTACCAAAACTTTAGTGTCTAGTTTTTATTTATAATATCATCTATCACTTCCTATAAGTATCCATAGTAAATCCTGACTTCCTTTCCCTTTTTCCCCAAAAATTGCATATTCAAGCAATCTTTCTACATATTTCCTAATCTTTTCACTATTATTCTCATAAATATTGTATAATCTGTATTATTCAGTACTATTGTCTCCAGTTTTTTATATATTTTTCTCCTTTTTTCCTAATAAATGTAATAACCCCAGTACACATCTCTTTAACTATCTCTTTTCTAACCATTCATTCAATAGTTCCACAAAATATGCTTTTTGCCATTCTTCCATATTATAATACATAAAATACTCAATTCTATCTATCCCTGTGGCTTTTTATATAGTTAATTCTTTTAAAATTGCATTAACCTCTCAGATTATCATTCTTACTCTTTTTTTAACTTTCCATCTGTCTCTCTTTTACTGCCCACTTTTTAAATATTTTTATGGGTCTATGTTTGTGTATCAAAAAAAACATTACAGTGAAAGGCTACTAATTGAGCAATAAACAGTGAAAGTTTTAAATTTTGAAGATGTTTAATGAAAAATAATTCATTGAATGGCCATAGTTGGCCAACAACCAGAGATACCATGATGCACAAGAGAAGTTTTTTAAATTTGCCTTATTCCCCACTGTAGTGTGATCATGGAGTTGTTATACATAGGGGGTGTGGGGTGCAGCCCCCCACATTGTGGGTGTACCTTGGTTGGTTATGTTCATGATGTTGGCCAACTATGGCCATTCGATGAATTATTTTTTATTGTTAAGCTGTTTTGCAATGTTAAACTTTTGCTGTCTAATGTTCAATTAGTAGCCATTTGCTATATTTTTTTGATACATGAACATAGACACATCCTTTATTACTTCAAATATTTTTCTTGTGTATTCACTCTTTCTCCTTCATTATTTTTCAACTCCCTCATTACCCTCTTATTTTCTCTCACTATCTTACTTAAATCAAGAGGCAGTTCTTTCCTTCCTTGAAAGAAGTACCATCGTTTGATTCACTTTGTACATTTTTCTCTCCTTTTCATAAAAGCTCATTTATTAATACCTCTCTAAATAGTTCCTAACTCAGTTGCCTATATTTCTGTTTTTCTTTCCTTCTCACAGCCTGACATTCTAAAAAGCATGCTTCATATTTTTTTTTAAAGCTTATCCACCAATCAGTCCAGTCTTCATGGAAAATGTTCATTTTTACATGATCCTGTCATAGTTGATCAGTCTCCCTTCTGTCTTCATTGTCTGTCTTTTTCATTAAGTCTTTTTATGCTTGGGCTTGGGAGTGCCTTCTGTGTGGAGTCTGCATGTCCACCCCGTGGTTGGGTAGCGTTCGAAAGACATGCATGCGTAAATGGGTGTGCCTTCGTTGAGGGTTGGGCATCGAGCTGGCACCTCGGCATTTCGCAAAAATCTACTGCCAATCATTAGCAGACCGGAGTTCCACTGTAGTGACCCCTTACCGGGAAAAGACGAACAACAACCTAAACTTATATATTTCTTTTCCTTCACTTTTAACCCAATAGTCAAATGATCTGAAAAAAATATTTCCTTTATTCATTTTTTTACAAAATTCAAGGTGTCAGAAATAAAAAAAAAAAAAAAAACAATCAATTTCTGTTTTAATCTTTTTGTTTCTACATTTCATTTCGTATACCTTCCTAACACCATTCCCTTATTTCTTTCTTTTTCTTAAGTCACAATTAGAATCTCCCTCTAATGTTATTCCCATATTCACTCCTACATAGCTTCTATACATTTCTTTTATATACATTATATCTAAGCCTTCTAGCTTATCAGTGGGAGTGGTAAACACTAGGTAGCCTATCTACCACAAGAGGAGTGGTTCCTGGCCCAGAAATTGTAGTTTATTGGCCGCTTGGACAGTTTTTCCATCTCTCTCTCAACTTTCTGGTTTAAAAGCCTGCATTTGCTCTTGTTTCCCGCCTATCCTGTAACTAGTCTAGTCCACATACAGATTTGCTGTATCCAGGACTGTTTGAAAGCATCTTCAATTTTTCCCTTAGATCTACTAGTTCTCTCCTCTCCTGCATTTATACTAGCTTATTAGTCTAGCACTTTACCAGACTTCTTGTAGCACACAAGTGTTACCAGCACTAAACATTCTACAAGGAAACAGATTTAGTACTTATCAATGCCCACCCCACCAGGCATGTCCAAAGGTCAGTTCCCTTATGCTTTCTTCTATTAACCTGGTGAACTTGGGCATCCTGAGGCAATGTAGCAACTGCCTCATGTACACCGACAACCCTCTCCTCTTATCTTCCAACACTCAGACTTGTGAGAGATGCACTTATATATCCAAATTGGAAGTCATGCACTCTCCAGCCAAGACCGGAATAGCTGGTCAAGAGGAGAAGGTCAACACTTGCACCACACCACATGGAACACACAGCCCTCCGGAACACACACCAGCACTGTCTTCACATAAAAACACAAACCACCCACCCACCTTCGCAGAGGGTCTCAATAAAAATCTACCCAAGCAGCAGAGCTCTCCAAGGCAGAAATGCACTTGACCACCACAACACAACACTAATCATGAGACACATAACTCTTTTAAACAGTGTGCCACTCAACCAAAGCCCCTAAGGCAAAACAGCATGCCCAACACACTAGTCATAGGTGACTCGATAGTGAGGCACACTGATGTCCCACTCACTAGGTTGAATAAGGAGAAAGTAACAGTCAGCTGCCTGTCAGGTGCCAGGATCCGACACATAACGCATGCACTCAGGTCACTCAACAACAGGTACAAATATGACTGTTATTGCACATGTGGGTGTGAATGACCTGAGATGTACCTCCCTGGACTACATGAAAAGAGACATGGAGGAGCTCTCGGATTATATAGCCCAGGCGGGTATGACCCTAGCCCAAAGCAGCATCCTGCCATCACCCAGAATTATACCACAGTACAAGCAGAAAATGATTAATTTCAACAATTGGCTAAGTTTCTGGTGTCATTCTAAGGGGATCCAGTATCTGTCTGCCTGGGATGACATGACTAACAGACCTTGATGCTTTGCCAGAGATGGCCTGCATCTGTCACCTCTGGGCTTCTGGATACTGGTCAAGGCTCTTGACACCCCTATAGTGCCTTTTTAGGTGGTATTCCAAAGAACAAATTACCACCATAACAGCTACAAACAAATGCAATCTGAGATTCATGTTGCTTCACACTAGAAGTCTAAATCTCAAAATGCACTCGCTCAAGGCACTCCTTAACTCATTACATCCGAGTGACGCCTCCATGTGCATTTGCAGTTAACTCCTACTGATGCCTCTGTGTCAAAAATGCTTGTTCATATTTGCATCAATAATTCCAAAACCATGCTATGTACAAGGTTTTAAAAGACCTCATCTTAAAGCTTACACAATGACAAACTCAACTGAATTAATATTTGACCTCTGTCTAATGCAGGTAAAGATATATTAACTGTTGATGTTCTTCATCTCACATTGCTGCAGTCCTTACATATGGGTAGTCCGCTGTCCTCTGTCGGCCCGAATACCAAAGTATTAGGCTGACGTCGGTCATGGGCGCTCAGATCTGACATCAGAGCATCAGGGTATAAAAGCGCATGACCGACGTCATATCCTCAGTCTTTTTTGCCGCATGGTCCGATGCAGAAGCAGCGTTGGAAGTGCCGTTCGGCGTTCTGAAATTTTCGTATTCTGAGTTTCAGACCGAAACCAAGTTGGGCTAAGTCCCCCGTTGGGGAATATTTTTGTTTTTTCTTGCCTCAGTTAATTCCGGATGTCAGAAAAAGTGAATAATTGTATTTCTTGTGGGAAACAGATACCGCATAGGGATTATCACTCTCTTTGCATTCCTTGTTTGGGACCGGACCACAACGTAGTTAGGTGTCGGTTTTGTGCTAGGTTTAATAAGCGCACTATAAAAAGAAGGTTAGATTGTGCTAGGTTAGTCTTTGGTAAGCGGTGTAATTATAATATGCCGTCGGATCCTCCGACGCCCGGTTCCACGAAGAAGCGCAAAGACAAATCCTTGAAACCTAGACAGGTTGATTCATCCGTTTCGGACGCCGGTCCTGCAGAACCTACAGTGGAGCAGGTGGATCCGGCTGAAGTTTCTGTTGAGTCTCAGGGGGAAACTTTGATTTTGCAGGATGTGGCCTCACAGGAGTCAGGTCAAGCTGAAGGGGCCTCTCAGGTTACTGTTCTCCCTTCTATGCCTAAGGTGGTTAGGCCTTCTGCTACTATTTCTAAGGCTTCTTCTAAGGGCAGGTCTGTTTTGCCTTCCTCTGGGGTCCCTCCAGGTACTTCAGGGTCTGTGCCTAAAAAGCACATGCTTAAAATGGCAGAAGATTTGATTACTTTAATTAGAGGTTCTATGCCCCCTCCTGATAAGAGGCCCAGGGTGGAGCCAGAGTTGGAAAGTTTGGATCAGGCCTCAGATGACTCGGACCCTTCTGCTGAAGATATTCCAGATTTTCCCCCTTATTCGGATTCTGATGCAGAGGATTCCACTCCTTCTGCTTCTCCTCCAGAGGATTTTTCATTTTCAGAAACTCTGCATTCCATGAGGGAGCATTTTAAGTGGGAAGGACAGGATTTCTCTGATTCACGGAAGAGGCTTAGGGAATTCTTGTTTACCACAGCATAGACCCTTGGCTATACCTCCTGTTTTGGATGTTGTTCAAGATGTTTTCTCGGAGGCTTCCCTTAATCCAGATTCTTTGCCTCCTGCGCCAGTTAAATCGGACAGGTATTACAGGGTGCCTGAGGCTCATAAATATCTGTATAAGAGTCCTAGGGCAGACCCAGAAACTATTAGTCAGGGGCCTAAGGGTGTTAGAGCTTCTGTTGTAAAGAATCCGGTTCCTCTAGATAAGGAAGCTAGAGCTTTGGATAGATGGGGTAAGAAGGTGTATACCTCTTCTACTTTAGCAATGAGGGCTTTAAATTGCCAGTTTCATATGTTGAAATATCAGAATTTCCTCCTTTCTCAGCTAAAATCTAAAGTGGATGCTTTGGCAGAGGGCATAGAGTGTAAAGAATTGCAAGATTTAGTACATGTCTCTGAACAGGTGGGTAAGCATTCTTTGCAGTGTGGTTTTGATGATGTACAGGCCTCTTCTAGGGTGGCTGCCACTGGTTCAGTTCTTCATAGGCACGCCTGGCTTTAGGATCAGAATTTGTCCGAGCACGTTAAAACTAGAATTCTGGATGCCCCTTTACAGTCTGAAGTTTTGTTTGGTCCCCCTGTGGAGTCGGTTTTGAAGAAAATGGAAGACAAGGCTAAGTCCATGCAGACTGTTAAAGATTTTTTGCAGGTGCAACCTCCAAAGTTTAGTAGAAATTGGCCTACTAAGGGGTGGACCTACCCTTCTTCTGATTCTCAGTCTAGGGGTAGATCTAGACGTGGCAGGGGCAGAGCTCACAGTACATTCAGGCCTAGAACTTGGAGTTCACCTGCACAATCTGCAGGTGAGGGCAGGGGCCAGTCCTTTCGTAAACAGGCCCAATGACCTGCATTTCCAGCTGCCAGATTCTTCTTCCCTGACAGCTCCTTTGGGAGGAAAGTTAGCACTCTTCAAGCAAAACTGGCTTTTAGTCACCCAGGACAAATGGGTATTGGACATTATAAACCGAGGCTACAAAGTTCTATTTCCATACATTGCCTCCTTTCAAAGGCATGCCAGACGTTCCTCCTCGGCAAAGGATAGAGGCTCACAAGCAGATTTCTTTACTTCTTCAAATAGGAGCTATACAGCCAGTTCCTCTGTCAGAAGTGGGACTAGGATTTTATTCTCGCCTGTTTCTAGTACCAAAGAAAGGGAACACGTGGAGACCAATTTTGGATTTATCTATCCTCAACACTTATCTGGACATTCCAAAGTTCAAAATGCTGACGTTACAACAGCTTTTACCTCTGTTGGGAAAAGATCACTGGATGGTAACTCTGGATCTCAGAGGCTTATCTTCATGTTCCTATCAGGCCCAGTTGCAGGAGGTACCTGCGTTTCTGGGCTGGAAATTTACATTATCAGTTCTCTGCATTGCCCTTTGGCTTATCTACTGCGCCCAGAGTGTTCACAAAGGTTCTGGCTCCAGTGATAGCCTTTTTCAGGTTAAGAGGAATACAGATTTATCCTTATTTGGACGATTGCCTGATTATTGCACAACACAAAGACGAACTTCTGCATCATCTACAGTATGTGATGGTAGTGTTAAGATGCCTAGGGTATTCTGTGAACGAAACAAAGTCCAGTCTAGTACCCTCTCAGGACATGTGCTTTCTGGGTGTGAGACTGAATACAGCTTCCCAGATGGCCTTTTTGACCCCGGACAAACAAAGAAGCTTTTCTCTTTATTTCCATCAAATGTCTCTACAGTCCAGGCTGACTGCAAGGACAGTCCTTCAAGCCTTGGGGTTCATGGCATCTTGTATTCTGGTGCTTCCCAATGCCAAACTGCATATGAGGAAGCTTCAATGGTATCTCAAAATGTATGGACACAACACTGCCAAGATCTAGACACTGTCATTCAGATAATACCTTGCATTCAGAAAGAATTTTTGTGGTGGGCTCAGGAATGTCACCTAAACAAGGGACTCTCTGTGACCCGACCAGAGGCGAGTCAGATTCTACCGACAGATGCCTCGGACAAGGCTTGGGGAGCACACCTCAATGGAAAATGGGTGCAAGACACGTGGCCTGTCAGACTTCAACATTTGCATATCAACTTGAAGGAGATGTTAGCAGTCCAATTTGCATTGATGGCTTTCAAAGATTTACTTCACCCAGGACAGGTGTTGATTCAAACAGACAACACTACTGTCATGTGGTACATCAACAAGCAAGGGGAACCCATTCTACCCTCTTTGCAGGCAAGCGATGATTTTGTGGGAGACTGCTCTCAGTTTACACCTCAATCTTCAGGCAAGGTTTCTACCAGGAGCACAGAACTCCTTAGCGGATGTGTTGAGCAGACAAATTGTGGATCCTCACGAGTGGAAACTGGATCCTCATGTGTTTCAAAAGTTGACAGTGTTATGGGGGACTCCAGACATAGATCTGTTCGCTTCTCCACTAAATTACCAGTTGCCAAAGTTTTGCACAAAAATGTTTCATCCCACAGCTTGGAAGGTGGATGCTCTATCATTCGTTTGGAGTAATCTTCATGTCTATGCCTTTCCACCTCTGCCTCTCATTCCCAAGGTACTCCTGAAGGCCAGAAAAGACAAGCCATCCATGATTCTGATAGCCGGATTGGCCTCGACAGCACTGGTACCCACTACTGAGGAGTTTGGTACGGGAGCCTCCATGGCCTCTGCCTTTGATTCCGCATCTTTTGTCTCAGGAGGGCAATCACTTCCTCAATGTCAAGATTCAGTCTCTGCATCTCACAGCCTGGCATATTCTGTTTTAGACCCTGGAGGGTCTCAGCTTCCACAACAAGTTTTGAATGTTATTTTGGAGGCCAGAAGGCCTAGTACAAGGAAAGTTTACGCTGATAAATGGAGGAGATTTTTCTTTGGAGCAAAGCGAAGGACTTTGATGTTTCCAAGCCTGATTTAAGTGTTTCTCTTCAATATCTTACTGAGTTATTGGACAAGGGTTTGTCTTTCTCCTCGATAAAGGTTCATGCTGCAGCCATTTCTGCTCACTATGACTGTGACCCTCCTTTATTTTCCCATCCTTTGTTTAAGCAATTTCTTAGAGGGGCAAAGAACATAAGACCCCCACGTAGAGCTCCTATTCCTGCTTGGGATCTCAATTTTGTGTTGGAAAAGCTTACTCTACAACCTTTTGAGCCTGCAGCTACGGCCGAGTTAAAGTATTTATCATGGAAGACTGCTTTTTTGTTGGCCATTACCTCTGCAAGAAGGGTTTCTGAATTACAGGCCCTTATGGCAGTGGAACCTTTCCTGATTTTTCATAAGGATAGGGTATCTTTGCGTACTAATCCTTCCTTTATGCCTAAAGTGGTTTCTAGTGTGGCCTTGAACCAAACTATTCATTTGCCTACTTTTTATGCAAACCCCCAAAATAAAGTGGAGAAGATTTTGCATACTTTGGATATTCACAGGCAGTTACGTTATTATTTGAGCAGAACCAAGGGGTTCAGGCAGTCTCAGCAGTTGTTTGTTTCTTTTGCTTTGGGTTCTCAGGGAAAACCTGTTTCAAAACAAACTATTTCTAAATGGATTGGGTTTTGTATTTCTTTCTGTTATTCCCATCATGGTAAGGAGATTCCGGCTGGAATCAGACCTCATTCCACTAGAGCTACTGCCACTTCTACTGCCTTTCTAAGGGGGTAGCTACAAAGATATTTTGGAAGCAGCCACTTGGAGTTCAGTACATACTTTTTCCAAACATTACCACCTTCCTCTTTATTCTAAGTCTAGGGCTGGATTTGCCACTGCAATATTACAGGGCATTTTAGCAGCCCCTAATGCTTTATGATTTTGCCATCCTCCCTTTACCTCTGCTTTGGGATTCTACCCATATGTAAGGACTGCAGCAATGTGAGATGAAGAACATAGTACAGTTTTGTACCTACCATAAATGTAGATGTTCGAAGATCCACATTGCTGCAGTCCAATTCTCTCCCTCCTTCCCTCTGTAGTTTGGCATGGTTATATGGTTTGGGTGATGGTTGTTGTTGGGCATGTTTTTGGGAGGTATCCTGTTTTTGGGCTGTGGCCTTTCTTTTTGGGCCTTCTGACATCTGGGGCAAGAAAAGACTGAGGATATGACGTCGGTCATGCGCTTTTATACCCTGACGTTCTGATGTCAGATCTGAGCGCCCATGACCGACGTCAGCCTAATACTTTGGTATTCGGGCCGACCGAGGACAGCGGACTACCCATATGTAAGGACTGCAGCAATGTGGATCTTCGAACATCTACATTTATGGTAGGTACAAAACTGTACTTTTTTATGATATTAATTTATACAGATATAATTTCAGCATTTTTCTAAATATCTCATCAGTCAAGTAACACAGAGAGAAGTCCTTAGCCTCATGTGAAAGCTCTCATCTAGATAAATAAAATGCTGCTGACAGTATGTGTGTAACTCAAGTAATTGCTGAGATATTTTAAGTTGTTTACTATATATTACAAATGTAATAGTTACTATGTTTACTGTGACTTATAAAATGCGTTTTAAGACCTAGAACCTAAAGAATACTACCACAATAAAAATAGTTTGTGCTGAAGGGTTTGCCATTTACACCTCTTTCATAACCGCTATGGTTCCAGATATATGAACATTTGTTTGAAATGTGAGGACATAATTTGATTCTGAAAAAAGGCTTAGGCTCCACCCATTGGAAGTTACAGTGCAAACTTCCTGAGCTCCATTGGAGTGAATGAGTTTTAAAATGGGGAACATTGACATTTGTGCTGTAACAGAGACCTGGTTCAAAGCAGCAGAAACCACCCCTGCACTACCAGGCTATAACTCATTCCACACCTTTGAGCCCCAGAACATAGACCGAAGATCCAAAGGTGGTGGTGTTTCCATATTCATAAAGAATGTGCACACCTCTAGAATGGTAGCCCAACATGACGCAACAGAGATACTTCAGGTGCACCTAACATTGAGTAAGACAGTGATTCAGATTAAAGCATGCTATAGATCCCCAATCATGTCCCAAGACTCACACTCCACTTTCCTAAGCACCATGGAGAATATTAGGGTCCAACCTAAAACTCTTACTAGGTGACTTCAACTACCCTCCATTAACTGGGTATACTAATCCTGTACCAATACACTTGCCCAACGTTTCCTGGAGTTCATGAATTCCAATGCCCTGGACCAGCTCGTTCTTATCCCACTAGAGGTAGTAACATCCTTGACCTGGTCATTACTAACATGGGCAACAGTTGTTCTACACCAATAGTCAGCTCCTCCCTAGTTAGATCCGACCACAAACTAATCACCTTGGAAATCCATACCCCCCCTAGCAAAGGTAACCACCATGAAAAACCTCTCCAAAGCTAACTTTGGGATCCTAAAAACAGAGTTGGCTAACTTCATGGCACCCATGCAAATGGAGAATAGTTGTGTGACTACAGAATCATACACAAATGCATGGATCTTACCATACACAATAGAACCAAGATACACTCCTCCAAAAAAAGAAAGCCAATCTGGTGGTCCCTGCCTTAAACTCTACAACAGGAGGAGGAAACTGATGCGGAATAAGGTGTAGTCCCAAGACTTGAAAAATTCCCTTATCTGCCTCAACAAAATGTTGAGATCCCTCATCAAATCCTCTAAAGCTAGGTATGAAAACAGAATTGCAGCAGATAGTAAAGACAACCACAAGGCCTTCTATAGTTATGTAAAGAATCTCCACGGCAATACCCATATTTGCTCTGAGCTACTGAACAATGGTGCCTCCTATACCGAGCCAACAGATATTGCCAGTATACTGGCAGGCAGATTCAGTGCCAACTTTCCTGCCCCCCCCAAAGGACCAAATCACATTACCAGTAGATTGCCAAGCACCCAGTATTACCGCTGCACAGGTTAAAACACCACTGTCCAAGGCCAAGAATACAGCTTCTATGGGACCTGACAATATCACTGGTTGTGTTCTTCATGAACTGCAGAGTGAACTGGCACCTCACCTGTGTGCCCTGTTCAGTCACAGCCTCACCTCAGGCATTGTCCCTGATGAATAGTACACTGCTACAGTCATCCCACTCCACAAAGGAGGAGTGTCTACAGGCCATGGGAACTATCACCTCATTAGCCTGACGAGTCTGATATGCAAAGCTATGGAACGCATCATCATGGACCTAATAAACAAGGATATAGGGAATCTCCAAACTCTGGATCCCACACAGTTTGGTTTTATGAAGGGTAGATCATGCCTGCTCGACTTTGTCGACTTTTTTGAGTCAGTCACCAGAGCTGTGGATGAAGGCAAGGTGGTTCATACAGCCAACCTTGATCTGGCCAAGGCTTTTGATACCATTCCCCACTCAGGAATCATAGAAAAACTCACTAAGCTTGGCATCAACCCCTATGTCACTAGCTGGGTTGCAAACTGGCTCACAGATAGAACCCACAGTGTGAAAGTAGCTGACTGCAAGTCAGACTGCCCATTAGTCACCAGTGGAGTCCCACAGGGTTCGGTCCTGGGTCCTCTCCTGTTTGGTATCTACTTCTCTGAAGTCCAGGCCAACATGAAGGGACTCTGGCTGACAAAGTTTGCAGACGATTGCAAGTTGAGAGCTATTATTAACTCCCCAAGTGATGTTGACATCCTACAGAATGGCCTCACTGTGACCAACGATTGCTGTCAAAACCATGGCCTTAAGCTCAATGCCAAAAAATGTGTCGTCATCCCCTTTGGGAAAAACCCGGTTCCCATGAATTACTACTTTGATGGTAGTCTACTGAACACAGAGGACATTATAAGAGATCAGGAAACACAGGTTGACAGCAACCTCTCTTTTGATCACCACATTGCCACTGTGGTCAGAACGTCCTACTATGTGGCACATCTCATTACTAAGGGTTTTGCATCCAGGAAGAAAGAGGTCATTGCCTCCCTCTACTCTTCCCTCATTAGGCCAATCATCGAGTACAATGCCCCATTTGGCATGCACTTCAATAGACACCTGCAGCAACTGGAGAGGCTGCAAAAGTACCTCGCAAAGAAGATCCTAGGCCTTAAACACTTGTCCTATATCGATAAACTCAAAAAACTCCAACTATTCTCTGTCTGATATCGCCTACTTAGAGGCAATCTCTGCTTGACTTGCAAAGCTCTATTAGAAATGCTACATCTGAAGAAATCCCAATTCCTCCACATCACACACTCCAGAGACCTTAACCTCATTACCATAATTAACAGAACATGCTGGAGGGACAGGTTCCTAACCCAGAGACTGCCCATGATATGGAACAGACTTCCCATACATGTCAAGCAGCGCCCCTCGCTGACCCTCTTCAAGAGAAATCTTGATGAGTGGATGGGAAACAGAAAATTCACCTGGGGGATAACGCCAGTGGCTCTACTCAACAGAGGCACTAGGAACTAAGGTCGGGTGGCACTATGCCAGGGTAATACTATGGCTAGGCTTGCAAAGGCCCCAGGGCCATTAGCTTAGTACACACCCATGAACCTATAACACTGTTACTCTACTGAGTTCCACTATCATGTAGTCTAAGATTTTTACTGTTTCATTACACAAGACTAATCCCTGAACATGTATCTTTTGCCGTATTCCATACGATGCTTCCACCCTATAACTCTTCCATGTGTAGCCTTTCTTGTTCTGTTAATATTCTAGTATCTTTTAAAATAATTGCATGCATATGAAGTAGTACATACCATTCTAAGACACTTAACCTTCTTTTAATATTACTATTAACATTTATAGATAGAATTTTCAGCTTCTTATAAATTTATTTTTGCTTTTCATCTTTCCCTTGGTCTTTTTTTTATTTTCTTTCACAATCATGCTTTTAAACTTTCTTTTTTCTGTTTTTCATCCTTCTCCTATTGAAATTTTTCCCTCTCACCACTTTCCAGTTTACATCTTCACCTTCATTTGCTTCCTTTACCAATTTTCATCTTTATTATTTTCTTTTTCTTAACGGACAATTTTTAATATCCTGTTCTTCATGTGCATGTTAAATACTTTTTCTATATTATACACACATTCTTGTATTTGTTCTTGTTCTTTCACCTGTATATGCTTGTCGCAATCTACTCAAGCACGCCCCCTTTTTCCACATTAAATGACATTTTCTTAGCTTCATGTCCTGCCTTTCCACAAATAAAACATTTTGTTTTATTACAGTTTCCTATTAAAGAGGATCATCCTTTCCACAAAAACAAACAAACATACAAACAAAAAACATGTTTTTGGCTGTCCCCTATATCTAACAAACACTGTATTTCATTCAACATTTATTACACTTGTAATATGAATAATTTATCATTTTCAGGATAATCTCATTCCCAGTTCATAAACCTCTGACATCAAATATATTTGTAGTGTCCATAATTTCTTTGCATACAGTCTTTAAATAGCCTTTTATTCTTCTTTATCAACTTCAGTTCAAAACTGAACAACAATCCTTTTTTTTTTCTCTAGTAAACCTCAGGACTACTTAAAAGTTCCAAGGATTACAGTCTTTTTCCTTCCAAATTTCTCTAAAAAACTTTCAGTATACTGTCTTGTCTCAAACAAAATGTCACAGTACGTTTCTTTATTCAGATGAATAAAGGCTCTTACCTCTTTAGGTGAATTACCCAAAGCTGCAATCACCATAGCCGATTCCTTATACCTCTCAAGTTCTTTCTCTTCTTTACTGGTAAGCCACATGATACATTTCTTCATTACCATCTCTTTCTCCTTCGCACTTCTTTCCTTCCTTTACCATTCAGGCTTACAGTTTTTTCTTTCTCACAATTTCTCTCACCTCCTTCTCCTGTATTTTATGCATAATTCTGCCCAAGGAAACTGCCATCTCACTTTCTGATTTGCTGTGGCTAAACATTTCATTCAGGTAGACATCCTGCAACCCTCTCAGTTGGAGGGTTGTAATTATACATTCTGATTTGGACTTATCAAACGGACCCTTTTGGAATTTATATTCTGATTCCTGTGAAGGTTCAACTGCCTTTACTTTGTGTTTATATCATAGCATCGAAGACGCAAAATGTCAAACGCTCACAAGAGTGAAAATGCTGAAACTCGAATTTGCTATTGTGGGGGGCTGTGCCCCCCCCCCCGCTAAATATATATTCCAGCTCCGAGATTGCACTACAGTGAGGAAAGGGCAAATATTCCAATCTTCATTGCACTGCAATCTCAAAAATGGACCCTCGAGATTTCGGCACTTTCGGTTTTGTGCCGTTCGACATTTTTATTTTTCGATAACATGATATAGATCCTTTACTTCATTACCTTCTTTTGCTTCATCTTTCTACTCTTGTCTCACAAACTCCTCCGATCCTCCAGCCACGTTTTCCTTCTATACCAGGTAGCATTTCAATTCCATTACCTTCTCTGATTTTTTTTTTCTTCCACTTGCTGCTTGCCAACCTCTTCCTACTCGCTCTTCTTACCCATCTTCTTTCCAGCTTCAGCGGGCCACCTACATGCTTGAAATGGAAGCCAGAACTGTAGCAGTGAATTGAGTCCTCATTTGCAAAGAGAAGGGAAAGTTCCCTGAGGCCATGGCCAAGTTTCCATCAGCCACTATGGAATACCACCTTGGGTCTCCATAGGGGAACTAACCTGGTCAGCAAAGTTTAAATAAATACAATGAATGACTGCTAACCTTCTGCAGTGAATATCGTCTAATCCCTTCACAGAAGTTTTTCAAAATTCCTTGGGTTTTGATGGAAACAGGCTGGGCAGCTGGCTTCACCATTTAAAGAATCATGGATTATACCAGGGGTTTGATGTGTTTTGTCTCATAGCTGCTGTATCTTGATATTCTAAGACTCAGTTACATGCAGAACTGTTGGGTATCAGAAATTCTAATTTTACTGTTGGCCGCTGTATAGATATTTAAAATCACAAATGTACTTATTGGATGCTATACTTTTCATGGTTACTTGGAAATTAAAATGCATTGAAATAAAGAATTGTGGGTCTCAGTAGATCATTTAGACATTTTTGTAGCAGAAGAACTTAAAAAATGTTGAAAAATGTAGCCACACATTTTCCATAAAGCTATTCATCTTTTGAATTACATGCAGACTCCCACAATAAGAGTAGTTCAGCATCCTGCAAAATTTATTGTATCAAAGGACTATTTTAATACAATCTACAAAAAAGTAATTATAGAAGGTATATACTTTTTTCACCCAGAGATCCTAATGCAACTCTGGAAAACAGAACCTAACAGGACCACTTTACAGACAGCCTGCAGTCGGTAATAAAAAAAAAATGAAAATAAAGAATTAACTGCATTGATTAATGGTTACAAGACTATTTCCAAGCCAAAGTAAAATTTTAGAAAATGAAAAGTATAATAAAAAATACATACATTCCCCAGGAAATAATTACATCAGTCATTTCTTAGGAAATGAATCAATAGGCTTAGAGCAAAATATACCAGGCAGATCATGAGGAGTTAGTGCCAAGGGTTGCTGGTAAAAGTGAAACAAAATAATTTATAGCGGAATGTTACAATACATAATTAGAAGAATTCCAGCACACTTATATATTATGAGCTGCAATAAATTAGCAATGGAGAATTATGCCAACATACTTCTGAAAGCAGAAAAAATATATATTTTTTTCACTGCAGTGTTATGAGCAACAATGCAGAAAACGAATAGCTGAAGCAATTAAATCTGTGATGCAAACATCTCCGAGACTATGGCTTTAGACATCAGGAGATGTTCAGGGACTAGTAATTAATGTATTCCTTATTAAACTTGTTATACAAAATGTATATGCATCAGTATGTGGTTGTATGCATAACTAAGAATGTCATCAGAAATACATTTGGCTTGTACCTTGGCTCTGAGATTCAGCCTTACCTGTGGCCCATGTGACCAGGGTTTGATTACTGGCCACACAAGGGAAAACCTAGAGGAGTGAAGAGTGTGGAATATTCATCTCTGCCATGAGGATGGGAGTGTCAAGTGCATTTAGTGACGCACAGAATATATGCAGTTTCCCTGGAGGACACTGGAAAAGCCACCTTGTTTGTTTTGGAGCTGAGGTATGTCCTTTGCCCTCAACCCATTGCGCATCCCCTTTTCTTTCACTAACATTCTGCATGCAAGGATGTTAGGCCCAAAACTAGAAAATCATAAACCACTCCTGATGGCCTTATTGATGGACCCTACTGGTTTACCCTCACACTGGGCAGCAGAGGGTTAACTATCAGTAGCAGCAAGGACAAAGTGAAGCAAAAAAAAAAAATATATATATATATAAAATGTGTGTATGTATATGTGTGTGCGTGTGATATGTATATGTGTGTGGGTGTGTGATATATATATATGTGCATATGTCGTCTTCTTTTGGTTGTTCCCATTAGGGGCCGCCATAGCAGATCTTCTGTTTCCATTTCTTCCTGTCCTCTGCATCTTGCTCTGTTACACCAACGACCTGCATGTCCTCTCACTACACCCATAATCCTAATCTTAGACCTTCCTCTTTTCCTCTTATCTGGCAGCTCTATCTTTAGCATCCTTCTCCCAATATACCTAGCATCCCTCCTCAGCACATGTCCAAACCAACGCAATCTTGCCTCTCTGGCTTTGTCTCCAAACCGTCCAACCTGACCTGACCCTCTAACATACTGATTCCTTATCCTGTCCATCCTTGTCACACCCAGTGCAAATCTTAACATCTTTAACTCTGCCACCTCCATCTCTGACTCCTGTCCTTTCATAAGTGCCACTGCCTCCAACCCAAATAACATAGCTGGTCTCACTACACTGTTATAGACCTTCCTTTTCACTCTTACTGGCACTCGTCTGTCAGAAATCACCCCTGACACTCTTCACCACCCACTCCACCCTGCCTGTACTCTCTTCTACACTCACCATTACTCTGAACTGTTGATCCCAAGTATTTAAACTCATCCACCTTCGCCAGCTCTACTCCCTGCATCCTCACCATTCCTCTATCCCCCCTCTCATTCACACACACATAGTCTGTCTTAGTCCTGCTAACCTTCATTCCTCTCCTCTCTAGAGCATATCTCCACCTCTCCAGGGTCCCCTCAACCTGTCCCCTACTCTCACTACAGATCACAATGTCATCTGCAAACATCATAGTCCATTGGGACTCCTGTCTGATCTCATCTTCTGTCAACCTGTCCATCACCATTGCAAATAAGAAAGGGATCAGAGCTTATTTGTAAACCCATCTTCTCATTGAACGCATCTGTTACTTCTACTGCAGACTTCACCACCGTCACATTACCATCTTACATATCCTGTACCATTCTTACATACTTCTCTTCCACTCCCGACTTTCTCATACAATACCACAACTCCGCTCTAGGCACCCTGTCATATGCTTTCTCTAAATCCACAAAGACACAATGCAACTTCTTCTGACCTTCTCTATACTTCTCCATCAACACTCTCAGAGCAAACATTGCATATGTAGTACTCTTTCCCAGCATGAAACCATACTGCTGATCACTAATCATCTCCCTTTTTAACCTAGCTTCCACTACTCTTTCCCATAATGTCATGCTACGAGTGATCGGTTTTATTCCTCTGTAGTTACTACAGCTCTGCACATCACCGTTATTCTTAAAAATTGGTACAAAACATTTTTTCTCACTCCTCTGGCATCATCTCACTTTCCAAGATTTCATTAAACAATCTGGTTAAAAACTCCATTAACATACCTCCTAAACACCTTCATGCTTCTACAGGTATGTCATCTGGACCAACAGCCTTTCCATTTTTCATCCTCTTCATAGCTGTCCTTACTTCCTCCTTGTTAGTCCATTGCACTTCCTGATTCAATCTCCCCACATCATCCAGCCTTCTCTCTCTCATTCTCTTTATTCATAAGCACCTCAAAGTACTCTCCATCTGCTCAACACACTCTCCTTGCTTGCGAGTCCATTTCCATCTTTATCCTTTATCAACCTTACCTGCTGCACATCTTTCCTAGCTCCATCACTCTGTCTAGCCAATTGGTACAGGTCCTTTTTTCCCTCCATAGTGTCCAACCTTTCATACAACTCTCCATAAGTACCATCATTCCCCACCTCTCTCTTCACCATACATCTCATCTCCTTGTACTACTGTCTACTTTGTTCATCTCTCTGGCAATATATTTTATTTATTTATTTATTTAACCTTTGTTAACCAGGAAAGTCTGACTTGCAACAAAGCTAATTTTCAGAGGAGACCCGGGAAGAAATGCTCCAGAAGCAAGTCTTTGTGGGAGGAAACCGAAGCACCCAGAGAAAACCCATACGAATGCAGGGATGACATGCAGATTCTGCAGAGAAGGCACCCCAGCCGAGAATCTAACCAGAGAACCTCTTGCTGTGAGGCGACAGTGCTACCGCTGCACCACTGCACCACATTTCCACTTCCTCTTCATCAATCTCTTTCTCTGTATACTCTCCTGTATTTCCTCATTCCACCACCAGGTCTCCTTGTCCTCCTTCCTCTGTCCAGATGTCACATCAAGCTGTCTCTCTTACCAGCTCTGTTGTAGTTACCAAACTATTCAGTAACTCTTCACTGCCATCCAGTGCCTGTCTTAACTCTTCCCTGAACTTCACCTCAAAATCATCCTTTTTCAACTTCCACCATTTGATCCTTCGTACTGCCCTCACTCTCCTCCTCTTCTTGATCACCAACATCATCTTACAAACCAACATCCTATGCTGCCTAACTACACTGGTCATCACTTTACAGTCTCCAGTCTCCTTCAGATTAACCCTCCTGCATTGGATGTAATCCACCTGTGTGCATCTTCCTCTACTCTTGTACTTCACCCTGTGCTTCTTACTCTTCTTAAAATATGTATTCCCCACAGCCATTTCCTCTTAACACCATACCTACTCACCACTTCCTCATCCCCTCTGTTCCCTTCACCAACATGCCCATTGAAATCTGCTCCAATCACCACTCTCTCACCCTTTGGTGTACACTCCTCACCACTTCATCCAACTCACTCCAAACAAAAACAACAAAAGTGTTCAGGTAAACAACGAAAATGCAACAAATGAACGCTTTTTCCTCAGTGTCATGAAACGCCAAGCTCCAGATAACGTGAGCCACTACATGAGTATATAAAATCTCCTCAAATACTTAAAAAAAAAAAAAAAAAAAAAAAAAAAAAAAAAGCCAAAGTTTATTTTAAAAATAGTCCAACTGGTTAAGCACTTTCACTCGCAACAAAGTGAGCTTCATCAGAACAACATTCAAATGATTGTTAGCATTTAAATAGACTTGTTGGCACCAAATGCGCTAAGAGTAAAAGAACATTCACCTTGCTATTAAAACTCAATTAACTCTTTCAAATACAACAAATACCAATACAACAACTTGCATAATATATCTTTCAATCGTAAAACATGTTATAAAAAAGTAATATATATACTATAATGTGACATAACTTGTTCACTTAATTTAAATATTTTATGTGAATACTTTATGGGGCATCCTAGTACATCTCATTAAAAGGTACTAAATAAAATAGAAGAAATTGTTAAACAATGTAAAAAATGTTGAAGCTGTGCAATTCAAACTATATTCAAGAAAGGCTTAATGGTAATGTAATCATTTAGCCCTGGTGTTGTGGAAGCATCATTTTTCTTTCACATCCATTGCACATCCACCTTGTGGAGCATATGCACTAACAACATTCATCATCACACCATCAATTTCCAGCTTCTCACACATCATACTGTCTGGCACTCTCCACCTCCAAAACACTCTTGGCATACTGTTCCTTTAGGATAACCCCTATGCCATTTCTCCTCCGATCTACACCATGATAGAACAATTTGAACCCACCTCCGATACACCTGGTCTTCCATCTGGTCTCTTGCATGCACAGTAAATCAACCTTCCTTCTCTCCATCATATCAGCTCTCCCTATATCAGTCATACTGCCAACATTCAAAGTTCCTACCCTCACTACCACACTCCTAACCTTCCCCCTCTTCCTGCCTTCGGACATGCTCCCCCCTCCTTCTTTTTCTCTTTCTTCTTTGGCCAACAGTTGCCCAATTTCCACCAACACCCTGTAGGCTAACAGTACTGGTAGCAGTCATTGTTAACCCAGGTCTCGAATGATCCGGTATGGAAATCTGTATTGTTGTCTGCATATGTCATTTGGCAGAAATTTTACACCGGATGTCATTCCTGATGTAAAACTTCCCATTTATCCAGGCTTGGGACAGGGATGAAGAAGCATCATTTGAGTATGTGTGTGTATGTATGTATGTATGTATATATAAATATATATATATATATATATATATATATATATATGTCACTGTCTGAATGTCGAAACACAGTTATATGTCACTGTCTGAATGTTGAAACACGGTTTATCGAAACTGTGTTTCGGCAGACACAATTTAGCAAAAGTATATTTTATCGAAAATGCACTTTCACTATATGGGGAGTGGGAAGTTAAAGTAAGTATACAGTTTGCATGCACCATTAGTTGTAAATCAAAGTATAGTGTTGATTTACAACAACAAAGCTATCGATGACATCGTGGTACAGTGGGGATAAGGGAATATTCCCTTTTCCCCACTGTAGTGCAATCTCGGAGTGAGAATAATAAAGTGGGGGGGTGTGGGGCACAGCCCTCCACATGGGGGGTGCATAACACTGTTTTATGTGTTTTTTTTTTTGTTTGTTTACATTTTTTTTTTGGTTTTGATTTCTTTAGTGAAAGTGCATATTGTCGACAGCATGTAGTTTCGACAATGTGCACTTTTGCTAAAGTGTATTATCGGAAACACAATTAGATGGATTGTGTTTTTGATAATACAACAGTGACCCATACATACATACATACATACATATATATATATATATATATATATATATATATATATATATATATATACAGGTAAGCCTTTACTTCCTGCTGCACAACTAACACCTCCATCCATTACTTTAGCTAATGGTGGTTCATATCCTGTTGGTGAACAGAATGACGCATGCATATAGAACACATCACTAAAGTAGTACATACATGATGAATTTGTATAACCACACCCACACTAAATGCCTGACAACCGCAGTAGCCAAAACGGTCTTTATCAGTTGTATAATGTATAGACCATGGAGCACAGATTGTAAGCTCAAGTTACCATGAATGGAGGCCTATCATACAGGTAAGTGGTTCACTTATTTGCTCTCAACAATCTTGCTTCATCTCATAGTTCATTGAAAATTAAATATCCAAAATGTTGAGCTGAAAACAACAGATAATGTATTTTTGCAGGGGGGGGTTGCCTCAATGCACCCCCCCCCAGTGTGAGGGACAAGCACCCCACAAAATTATATATACCAACTCCACGGTCACACCACAGTGAAGAAAAGGGCAAAACTCCCAGAAAAGCACATCACTGGTTCATACATTACGATATATTGTGGTGAAACTCATGGTGACATTAAATTCTTGCACTTGCACCACCCTACCAGCAGTGTAGCTAGCACCCATAGGTAAGCCTTGGAAAAGCATAGTATAATTCAATGTATTCAGGTTTGTATGCAAATGAACATGTAGAGTTCGGCACCAAATACCTGATGCAAGCAGTTAGTAAAAGCATATGACTGCATGCATTAGCAAATAATGCAGCATTATTTGGTAATATACTGACTTTACAATCTGTGGTCATATTCAGAGGCCATTATACATGACAAACACCATATACATGTACACTGTGCATTGCCTGCCATGCAAAGTACAGTTCTGCAGATATGAGTTTTTCAAAATGGCAGCTACCAGCATCGCAGTACTGTGTTACAGTGATCCAAAGCAGACTTTACTGTAAAATGAATTGTGCATGGATACGGGACCTCTTGCAGCTACCTCTGATAAAGGAAGGCAAGGATGTTGCATGTAAATGCCAGATTTCTCTGCAATTGGACAAACATGAAACACACTAAGGCAGTCTAACAGAGGAATAACACTGCAGTTATTCTATAAAACCAGCTTATCTGTCATATTTATATCCATATATAAAGTTACCATATAGCATAATCCTCAACAATAGCCTCACAGAGCTGCATGCTCTGTAAACATGCACCAAACTTGTGGTACACAGCTGTCTATAAACTCAGCTTGGCCCAAAACACCATCACATAGTACCCCATTTAAGACATGTATAATGACAGCAATGCACACCATGTTCATGTACAATACTATGATGTTACCTGGGCAAGCAGTGCAAGCCTTGGCAGATAAAGGCAGACTATTGCACTGTGTCATAAACAAGGCAGTACAGCAGAGTTGTAGTGCTATGGTAGTACCACTATTAAGAATAAATCATGGGAAACGCTGCATTCATATTAATTCGGGTATTACCACCAAAACCTAATAAGCATATCAGAGTTATTAGGGAATAACACTGCTGATGTGCATGCTTGTCACCAGAACATAGTGAGCATAGTTTCTGATTTTAGCAAATGTCATAGAATATCATAACCCATGATTTTCACATTATCACTGGGATATGGTATGTATGACACCTACGTTTCACTAAGAAAATATCATGGAATATCATTATTGCAATTGGAACATGCTAAGCATGGTTCGCAGCATCATGAGATAACACAACACGTGATAAGCATGCCCACCAGCAGAACATGGGTAAGCATGGATTTTAAGTGGAAATTGTCATGAGATAGCACTGGACAAAATGCACATGCTCATCAATATGTGACTGTCATAAGCATTGGCTGGATAAGTGCCACAGAAAAGAGCTGAGTGGAATGGATGAATCTAAAAACATCCAGGAAGGGGGATCAAGAAAGATAGAAATCTCCTTAGTAGGTGATGCACTTCAGTATTTAACTGCAGATGTAACTGTTTTCTAACAGCTCTGTATTTTCTGCAGACTCTCTGCAGCCATTCATCATGAGCGAGATAATCCACATATCAGCAGTATACTCTGGATCTCTAAAAAAGCGGTCATGCTTACTACATCAAATGCCTACTGTATTTTCATGCATAGCATTAAAGAAGCTGATATAATACATGCAGAATGATGGCTGTGATCGGTAGTTTCCAACTGTCGAGAGCTGCTCCAATCGCATCAGTAGTAGGACAGGTCAAGACACTGCTGCTGACACTGGTCTCCATACTGTGTCATGCCAGTCTCATCTATTTGGTGACAGACTATCATAGTTATTTTTTATAATGTCATTGGTTCCTTCTCAGCTGGTTAATATCATCATAGGATCACAGGAATTACAAGATAATTAAATTACAAGACGAATAATGCCTTGTCAACATCTACCCTCATAGTGTACCTCCTGCTTTCAAAAGAGCAAAGCACATCAGGCCTAGTATAAATTTGTAGTTGGCCATCCAGTCATTAATATGGGAGTAGCAAGGGTCTTGGATACTTGTCAGTAGCCACTGAATGTGAGTTGCAAGCCATCCTTTGTGAATCAAATAGATCTGTCAACAATCTCATCCCATGCTGAAATATACTGGACCTCCTGAAATGACACAAACTACTTAGACAATTATTGAAAACAATTATCTTACATTTGTATTTATGCATCATTCTAGGTGAAGATACATTTTTGTTCAGCACCAGTCTTACCTGCATTTGAAACATACATAATGAGATCCAACATATCTGTTTGCACATCCTTCAGTAGTGAATGCTTGAAGTCATTCATACCTATGTGGGCTACCACAAAGTCACAATCATGCTACCCTGGAGTGAGAAATTGAAGGATTTCTGTATTAGCTCCTTAATGAGCTAATTTATTTCCAGGGCTCAACAGAATAGTTCCTATTAAACCTATTTTGAAAGAGAGAAGCCTAATTAAGAAATGAAATGGAGGCTTAAGGAAGGCATGTATCTGATTGCTGTATGTGACTGGTTGAGCAATTAAGGATCTTCATTTAACAGCAGTAAGTCAGGTCTTCACACTAGGATCTGAAGAAGGTTTTTTAACTGAAAGCGCTTATCCTGTTTGACCTGCAACTTGAACAGCACAATTTGTGCTTTTTATTTCTTCGTTTTATTAAAGCCTACATTTTAACAGAACTTCTCAGTGAACTTTACATTGTGGTGGAAGCTTTTTTTTCATTTTACTATTTTTGCCTATTAAGGTTTCCTCTGGAGGTGGTTTTTGGTTTGGTTGTTTGTGTTTGCAGGAGCGGCCTTAGGTCAGCTGGTGCTCTAGGCAAAAGGGCTCCACAGCGCCCCCTACCACACCACCTGGTGCCCCCATCCTGGTCTACCTACACCAAATAAATACTGGAAAAACGCTCCAGCTATAGCAACGCCCTAGGCGGCCGCCTAGTTGGCCTATGCCTAAGGCCGGCTATGTGTGTTTGCTGCTGCAAAACAGGTTAGGGAACAACATATAAGTGTTTTACAGCTTGCACTGAACATCTGTACCTTTGCTTGTGATATGATGACTGCATGGCCACTTTGATCTCGTGAACAAAGGCATGAGATATCCTGTAGCTTATCTGTAGTATTCTGCACTTTACAGTCATACTTGCATGCATTTGCATTCTTAACATATGGGAAGGCATGCTGTATCATTATGTTCTGTGTCTGGTACTTGTTTGCCTGCCTCAATAGTTGCAACGACTATCTGGATGGGAGATGGAGGATGGAGAGACATCCAAGCTGTATTCCTAGTTATTTGTGCCTTGCAGTGGAAGTGCTGCTAGTGTTGTGACCATCTTGTGAGGTATGAGGTAATGCAGGATATAAAATAATACGAAGGTGCATCATGAATTATCTGGTTTGTATTTCAGTATACCGGTGGAATTATCCAGACACAATTCGGGTGTTAAAATGTGCACACTCTTTTATGGCAGAAATGTATGTCTTCCTCTTCTGTTGTGTCTCGCACAAAATTGGCATGATAAACCATGACTTCAGAGCGTAGCTAGCTTCACCCACATAGCATGTTACAAATTATTAGAACAGCAAATATAAGCATTATGGCTGCCTCAGGGGGTTTGACACAGCTGTCACATATCTATTCACTGTGGACTAATGCTACCTGTTTATATATTTACCATGTCAATGATGCAATTTGTGACAAATTAATTTATAGTGATGGCACTGATATTTATGATGCCAAAAGTGCCTATTCTGGCACTCCCATGAAAGCACTGTGATTCTTGCTGCCCATTTCTGATGAACATATATATATATATATATATATATATATATATATATATATATATATATGTCTTTATAAGAAGCATGGATATATGTCTCCTTAAAAGATATGTCCTGCAGGAACTGATTGAAAATTTATCATGCTAAAGATCTTGTTACTCTATTCTGGTTGTTCTTTGGTGTGCATCAGGCAATTTATTCCTACCAGGATAGTCACCGCAGTGAATAAAACTGTCTTTTGGCTTTTCCCGGTTCGGGGTCGCCACAGCAGAACTCTGGTCTGCTAATGATTGGCAATTAATTTTTACAGTGTTGACTTGCCAGCCCAGTCTTCAAGGAAGGCACACCCACTCACGCGTGCACCCTGCACCTATGTGCATGTCTTTTAAAGTGAATTTGACCGTGGGTAGGACATGCAGACTCCACACAGAAGGCGCTCCAGCTGAGAATTGAACCAGAGAGCCTCTTGCTGTGAGGCGACTATGCTAACTGCTGCACCACCGCGGCTATGGTTTAAAGTGGAATGGGTTATCCTCTAGTACTATGCACCTTCATCCTTTTGTGTAGCTGACCGAGTAGGTCGAGTGTGTGCTTATCCATACAGAATTTGCTGTACTGACCTTGTCTGGTTGGACTTTATAATAGTTGCACCTGAAAGCACATACATAAACACCCTAGGGACATTAGCACAGTTGCCTCTGCTGTAATAGTAGCTGTATAGTCCTTTAGTTGTACTAGTGTATATTGTGTTTTTGTTGTTTTAGATATTTGATCACAATCCACATCCTCGTGGCATATTGCCTAAAGATTTTATGGACTGCATTACTGAATATACACTTTCTTCTGCAGTATTCCACATATTTCTTTATGTGGTACTTGTTCTGCTGTGTGGTAATGTACTTTTGTTACTATCATCCTCAGTCATTTTTATATTGAATAACACTGCATATGTCCTTCTGGTTTAGTTATTATGTAATCTAATTTATGCATAAAGTTTTGTTGGCATGTATGAACCACATATATCAATGCTTGTTTTAGTTCAAGAAGTAAATTTCATTGTTTTTCAATTGTAAAATAGCTTTAAAATAATAAGAAAAAGCACATACAAAACACAGCAGCTCATATATATACATATAAAACACACTGATTACAGGATATGCATTTAAATATTATTCAGATCAGTGTACGTTTCAAAAAATGTTTTTCACTAAACAGCATGCTGTCCAGGAATTTGTAAGGCTAGAAACTATGCCAACATTTAATGATCCTTTACCATATACCATACCTTGCAGGAGGTAACTGCAATAATGGAAGTAGCATTTTAAAATCAAATGAAAATTCAATTCTGTTTTACTGTTTTTGTTTAAAGTGTGCAGCAGACATTTGTTTATTGTGTTATTTATATATAAATAGGACTGTATTAAATAATGTTTAGTAAACCATGCATTTTAAGAAATAAGGATCTCATGTTCTATGCACTAGTTTGATAGAATCCCATTCACTTTTTAACTTGTTGTTAGTCCATCACAGCTGTCTTAATTTAATTTACTGCTGATGTGCATACATATGTGTATTTATGTATGTATGTATGTATGTATGTCTGTGGGTGTATATATATGGGTCTATATTACATTATCGAAAGTTCAAATCAGTGAAAATCAGTCCAGTGAGACAACACCAAAACTGCATAAAACTGAACGTTTACTTTCCCGAACTTTAAAACATCGAAGCAGTGGCTGCTAAATTCCTGGACCTGCCCCTGTAGATCCTACTTGAATTATACCCCCTCTGCCTTGGCTCTCCTCTGTCCTTAATTTTTTCTTATCATTTGGCCATGGCTATTGTGTACTATATTAAACCCTCTTGCTTCAGTGCAAAACCCTCATAAGTCCAGGAATGGAAATCAAACCAGAAGTGGATAAAATTCAGGCAGCAACTGAATGTGCCAAAAAATAAAAGAAAGAATATAAGGTGAAGGACCAGATGAGAAAACAAGAAATGTGGAAAAAGCATAAATATAGTTGCAAGTATAGAAAACTTCTGGAAGAACCTCATGTTGATCAGGAACAAATGCAGGGATGGTTAAGGAGAGGCAAATTCAAACCAAGAGATGAAAGGTTAATTTTGGCAGCCTAAGATAGTGGGCTATGCATATGTAGGTTTACAAAGTCCACTGAACATGTGGGAGAAACAGACAAATGTAGATTTTGTAAAATCAAATTGGAAACAGTTGCACACCATGTTGCAGGCTGCGACATACTAATGGCAGAAGGACTGTATACTGAAAGGCATAATAATGTGGCAAGATTGTTGCACTGGGGTTTGTGCAAACATTATGATATTGAAGTGGCTGAAAAACACTGGGAACATGAGCCACAAAGCATCATAAAAAATTATGTTTATATCACATGGGACCACCCATTACCAACAGTTCAAAAGATAGATGCTAGAAAACCTGATATAGTGGTTTAAGAAAAGAAGACAAGAGTAGCATTGATCATTAAAATCACCACACCCAGTGACTTGCATACAGAGAGAGACAAAGTCATAAAATATCAGGATCTACAGGCAGAAACAATAGCAATGTGGAAGAAAGATACCCAGACAGTTCCAATAGTAGTAGGAGCAACGGGTCTTCTAAAAAATAATCTACAATCGTATTTAGATATGTTACTCCATATGAATTGCAGAATGAGTAATTACTGGGCACATTGCAGGTGCTTCAAACAGCCCTTTTGACTGACATCAAAAATTGAAACCATACTAATTTCATGAACTTTAATCATACTTTGACTTGGGAATGGGATCCATTCCCATCATGGTATTAGAAACCAAAAGACTCGGAGAAATTAAAAAGAGTGCTTTGCATTGCTGTATTCTTGCTTCCATCTCCGCAATCCACATCTTTGCCTCTTTCTATATCACTAACAGGGCTACTTGCAACTGTAAATTACTGTATATGTACTGTCTTATTTCATTCCTTGACTTTTTTCTGAATATCAACATCGATGGTGCAAATGCTATTTTTTTTTAACTAAGATCATTGCCTTACTATTGTTATGATTTATAACCTGATTATGTGTAACGTAACTCTCTGTAATGGATTTCTACAAAATTTTTGTTTAATGCTGTTTTTTTTTTCTATTTACAAGACAAAACTATGTTCCTTCTATGTTTATATGTTTAATAGCCGAGTCCAAATACCACACACCATATTTAAGTGCTTTCATCTTTGCGATCAGATCAGAGCAAATAAATCTACCCCCCCATCAGCCTTTAAATACACTAGTCAATAAGTTAATAAATTACTTACATCATATCATTTTAGATCAGATAAAAATGGAGGAAGGAGTGGGCCACTGAATGATTTCTTAGAGTTTTCAGAGCTTAGATGGTAAATTAAGACCAATGCAACAGAATTCCCTGGTCTTAATAGTGCAGTGTACATAAGTTCTGTCCTTAGATTAAAAGCAGAATTCTTCATGTGATATATAAGATAGAAACATAACATATAGCCTGACATACTATATTATATTTTAAGTAAAAACTTCTTATAATGAGTTTGTTTTTAACAATTTTTCGGTTACACATTTTCATGTTATGACCTTTTAAGTGTAAATGTTATTGGTTTCTTTAAAGGGCACATGATACAAGTAATTTATTAATTAACTTATTGACTGGTGTATTTAAAGGTTGTTGGGGAGTAGAATAAATTGCACAGTGCATTCGTACATATGAAGTTGATCTTATAATAAGAGATTGCAGTACAGTGGGGATCGGAAAATTTATCCTTTTCCCCACCATAGTTTGATCTCTGAGTTGGAATATATAATTTGCATTGGGTGTAGGGGGAGTAGGAGGGTTTGCGCCCCTGCAAAAATTGTCATGTCACGTGATGTGCAGTGTCAGACTGCAGTCTTCGGATGTTGAGGAAAGGTCGAATTTGCAACCAGAAGTGTGTTTGTGACATTCTGACCTTCTCAACATTCCGAGTCTAATATATATATATATATATATATATATATATATATATATATATATATATATATATATTTAGGGCATAAATTTTAATCAAATTTACTTCTACTTGACATTTGTTTAGTTAATACAATTTACCAGAATAAGCAGATGGTCAACAGGTGTGCAAGATCTCATACTTCTCAGGGTTAGGGAATATGCCCTTTCCCTGATAGTGTAAGATTTTAGTTTTTGGCATTTTATGTTTGACATCAAGAATGTCGACATTTGGATCTGTCAATAATTTTAAGTTAACCCATATATACATATATATATATATATATATATATATATATATATATATATATATATAGATATAGATACACACACATATGTGTGCGTGTATGTGTATATTATGTATGTATGTGTGTGTGTGTGTGTGTATATATATATATATATATATATATATAAGAGAGAGAGAGAGAGTGAGAGAGATGATAAATATAGAAATATAGATGTAGATATATGTGTACGTATACAACCTTTCATTAGACTACTTTAACAAGTTGTAAAAATAAAGCTTATAGCTTTATATTGACATTCTTGATTGGATACTCTTAATGAATTTGATAAGCTGCCCCATTGCAAAATAAAGTTAGTTAGCCCATATTACTAGTATAGTTATTTACCATTATCTAAAGCAGTGATAATCCATATGTCGGTGATAGTTTTTTAGAGTGATGAACAAATGAAGATTTTGAAAGTAATATCCTGAGTTTGAGGATAGCTACAATGACAGTCACAACAGATCCATGCTAAAGTTAAAGTTAAAAGATTTGCTCCAAGAAGAAAAAAAGAAAATGAAAACAATGGCTAGCGCACGTCATCGCTTTTTTTGTAAAAACAGTTTTTATACTGATTATGTTAACATCACGGTAATCTTGCAGTATAAAATTATTAATTGTCTGGGGGCAACTTAAAACATCTTCAGAGTGACAATTCAGGTGATCAATCATGTTTTTAGAATATCTTGTAACAATAACAAGTCAGGAAAATTGTCAGAGTAATGGCTCTTCTTACCTTGATATTCATTTAAATGTGAATGAAAATGCCTCAAACTGCATATTTTTCTGACGTAACTGAATATTAAATAGTGGGCTCCATAACGGAAGTGCAAGACCTAATACAGCAAATTCAAGTACTTTGAAACTCAAACTACATCTCTAATAAAAAAGTGGATTCTAAAACTTCTTGTTACAACCTTAATTTTTTTTTCTGGGGGGCAGTGGCATTACTCCCTCTCACCTACATACTCTTTGTACTTTCATACGTTCAGAGGTTAGTACTAGGCTAACTGCTCTTATAGGCCATTTTAAGCCTAGCCAATTACCCCATGTCAGACTCAAACCCTGCACTTTGTGTTTCTAAGGTAAGCACGTTAACCATTACGCCAGCCTCCTACCCCTATATGCATAGCCAGCCTTAGGCATAGGCCATCTAGGCAGCCGACTAGGGTGCCAGTCTAGCAGGGGCACTTTTCTAGTATTTATTTGGTGTTGGAAGACAAGGATGGGGGCACCAGGTAGTGTGCTGGGGGGTGCCATGAAGTCCTTTTGCCTAGGGCACCAGTTGACCTAAGGCTGCTCCTGCCTATATTAGCTACAGGACCACAGTACTTTGGGGTAGGACAAATACTTTGAGAACCTGCAATTTGACCTCAGTATGTGGGATTTCAACAGGTACACTAAGTAGTGATTTTGTTGTAAAAAAAATTTGCTTATACAGCAGTATTAATGTTTTTCTAAGTCATACCACCACCAAAATATGATAGGGTGGGCCTTTTGCTTCCTGATTACATAATATCATACTAATGTACACACTATGTATGCCAGATGTCTACAAATGCAATAAATTCTATGAGCATTCAAGGGTACTGTGTTTTAATATACTGGAATGTGCATAATATTGGCTTACTCACAGCTATACATTTAGTTGCTACAGAGAGCTTGTAATTGATTGATAAAAAAGCACAGTGAAATGGAAATGGATATAAATTATTAAGGAATGTTATTTGACTTGTGAGTACTGTTACATAGCCATCTTGCTCTGACACTCTCATTTCAGTGTGAATATAAATCTCTGACACATGTATTCACTGAAGTGAACGTTAACAAAAATATTTATATATTATTATGTTGCAGTTTTTCTGAAATGTATAATACCACAGAAATATGGTACATGAGCAGGGCACATTTAACATTTCTGCTATTTGCTCCTGACTCCATGTATCAAGAGGTTCTGACCTACAAATATCTTTTAGGACTTTCCCATAATAAGACTATTCATGGGTACTGGGAACATATATATTGACATTTACTGACTCACCCACCTCTGTCAACACATCAGCACCAAAACAGTTCTAATTGATTTTATTGAAAGCAGCCATGCAGTGGCGGTGAACATACCCCACAAAAGGTTGCTATCTGATAAAATAATAATTGGATGTAATAAATTTGCTCTGGTTTACTTTGTAAGTTTATGTTATCAATAAATTTGTTTAAAAATAGTCTACTATCTGACATTATGTCATGTTTATAAAAAACACAGTTTAGTACAGTGGATAAGGTATTCTGCTTTGGCAAGGGAGGCTTACACATCTTGCCCCAAGGCTTTCACATACTGGCAAAAATACTGCCCCCAATAAACCTTTTTAATTTAGGGTCCACTCACTGGACATTCCAGATATCAAATTCCAGTCAATAGCATTAAGGCAGCACTACTCAATGCTAGGAGTATTAGCAGAAAGATGCCAGAAATTGAGGCATTCCTATTATTTGAGCATATCCATATTAGTGCAGTTACTGAGGACTGTTTAGTGGAAGCACACACCTTTTATAACCGGATTCATCACCATCCATGCTTTCAGACCTGAGAGTAACTGTAGGGAAATATCTGTTTTTGACAGAAATCCCATCGCCTCATGTCTAATTACTTACAAGCATAACTTTGAAAGTCCCCGAATTCCAAATAACATTTCAAAAAATTAATCTACTATATAATCTCTTCAGATTCCTTCAGAGCCCCAGTGATGCCTCAGAACTGTCGCACTACACTTAATATCACTAGCAAACCTAATACAATCTAGTTAGAAGACTTTACCTATCCCAGTTTTGCTCAGCATTCATACACTACAAAAATAAATAAGCTCTGCATTTCTTGGACATCATTAATGCAAATGCCATGGAGAAAGCTGTTTAACAACCCACCAGGGTCAAAACACTCAGTCTGATCCTTAATAACTTAGTCAACAGCCTGTCCCCCACTCTGTGTCACTATAGTCTTTGTAAAATCTGACCACAAATTTATTTTTCTCTACGTGTTATGGAATCACCCCCCTCCGTAATTGACATTTAACTCTCTTCTTTTCTGATTTCCTGATGTATTTTGATAATACTCTCTGAGGATGGGTCATTTTATTTCCTGTCTAATGTTTTTATTTTATATATTCGTATTGATAAAGTTCTTTGAGGTGAAACCATGAACCATGGTCTACAGATCTAGTATGAAGAAATAAAAGCAGCTATTGAAACATTTGCTGCTGGTTTCATCTTTTCAGCTAATTTGTTTTGACTGTGCACCTGTTCTCCCTGAGGATTCTTTCTTTTGCATTTATAGAGATATGTTCATGTGTGTGTGTATATGCATGGACTCATCAAAAGTAACAGTTATTGAATGGTAACTGATCAGTTATAACTTGTTGATGAGCAGCCTATTGAAATGGAGACAAAAAAAAAATCCTTGTTTGTTTTTTTTTACCAGTTCCAAGATCACAGTGGGGAAAGAGCAAATTCCCTGATTCCCCCAGTGTACCACAATCTTGCATAGAAACACCACATTCCTGTTCAGTCAGCTGATTTTCGATAAACTGTGCTGGCATTTCCCAGATCTGACACATTGCCGTTTGACAATTTTTCAGTAACCCAGATATATATATATATATTCCAAGTTCCAAAACCACCAGATAAAATGTATATATGAAACCAGCCCAAAATCCCAGAGTATGCAACTTTTGGTCCCCACTCGTATAATTAGAGAGCAAACAGACAGCCGTTGAATAGGCGCAGGCCAAATGAAATTTGCTGAAACGCCAAAAGGCAAGTAGAGTTGATGGATCGCCAAAGGAAAAAAGTTCCGTAGCTGTAAGTTAAACAAGGCACGGAGCCATCTAACAAACGCTTATGTTAGCTGTTATTAAAATCCAGTAAGATGTAATATACTTCAAACCATGAACGAAATCCAATGTTAGGTGGAAACAAATAGTCTTCAGTGAAACTTTAGTTAAATTCAAAAAATAAAAACTTTTAATGAAAAATGAGTGTTTGCGCGGGAAAATCAACCCCGCTTCATCAGACAAAGAGAAAAAACTAGTTCCTCTCCTATTAAAACATAGGAAAAGGAAATGACATCATATGGAACCTCATTTAAA
>NC_056748.1:344071430-344072579 GCF_019279795.1 Protopterus annectens | reverse complement strand
AAGACACACATATATATTAAAACTTCAAGCTATGAAAATAAAAAAGAATAAAGACAAGTAACCCTCTCTGTGATATAAGCCTTTGTTCCATTTATTGTGTAGGAACTTCATCAGAATAATAACAAATGTGAAAGGCATCATGTTAAATAGTACTCCAAACTGTCAATAATTAATAATCAACCAATGGTTAACAAGAATGCTCAATATTAAGCATAAATTGGTAATAAGAGCTAGGAAGCTGACTAAATTAGTTGCAAGTAACATGAATATTCAGTGACTGACAATGATAATATAGAACAAAAGTTATTGCATCCCATCTTAGGGCACGCTTCATGTTAGTAGTTTCATTCAAACCTGGGTAACAGTCTGCTTTTAAATATAACTGCCCTTTCCACTCAAAACCTGTAGGAGATTATCAGAGTCCCCAAAGAAATCAGGAATTTGCTCCTACACAAAAAACTTCAACTTTTCAAAATTAGTACACACAATACTGGTTTTTGCCCAAGGCATTTGACCTATCGTTAGATCTAATGGCTATTTTGTGCTCTTTTCTTCTATCACTTGGCCTACATGTAGTCTTACCAATATAAAAACTTTGACATCAGGATCATATAGCTCCATACACTACCCAAGGAGCTGCTGCAGTTAAAATGTTTTTTTTACGTAAATGGAAGCATTGCAATGTGGGAAAACATAAGAATTCTCTGTAAAAATATAGTCACATTTACCACATTTGAACATCCCAGTGGTGTTTTCTACTATCAGTGGTTCAGATAAAAGAAACGCTTTATCGTGTTTCTCAAAAAAAAAGACTTAAAGGTTTTAGATTTTTTGAAAGTAAACTTAGGAATAGACCCAATAAGTGGTTTCAAATTACTGTCACTAGTGATGATTCTCCAATTGTTGTTAATAATGCTTCTAATTTGCTTCATATCCCTACTAATGGGGAGTGAAAAGCTTATGGATCTGTTAGTGTCAGTGGATGGTTTAGGTGAAGTTGTGAAACCCCATTTTAATATAGGTTTGAATCTGGTGTCTCTCATGGAATTAATCTCATCCTAATAGAAAGAACTAAACGTAGAGGGTAATTTCTTTGTACAAATAATCTAGTCAAAAATCACATTCATAGTTAAAGGGGTCATCATCACT
>NC_056748.1:344051430-344066430 GCF_019279795.1 Protopterus annectens | reverse complement strand
GAGAGCAGTACAAATGGCATTTTACACATTTCCCTATCATGTCATCACAAGTAGTGAAAAGGCATTAAATTGTATGACTTACCAGTAAAGTAAGGATACTGCTCAGCAGTTGGCACTGAATTAAAGTGACTCCTGCATTTTCAACTGATCTCTTCTTGTTCCTGGTCCTCAAAATGATTTAGTTCAGTGGTACTTTACATGGTATGTAGGGAGTGACCACAAGTAGATCCAACCCAAACTGGAGGGCTGAGGAAATCTGACACAAGTTGGGCTGATTTACAAATTATGCAAATTAGTCTCAGCCACACCGTGATTTAGGATTCACACCATAGTGAAAGTGTGTTATCTCACTTGTAGGTGCAAGTGCAATGGGTTCAACGTGCATATGGGTTCCTCCACATATAGTCATGTGCATGGAACTAAAATTAGGATAATCAGAATATGTCAATCTGCTGACAGACAGTACAGTCAGAGGTGGACATCTACATTGCGAGTGCAAAGAGGAGGCTTCAGGAAGATGAAACAATGTTTTGAAGTACGGATACTTACAGCTAGTGCGATAGCTGTGGAAAGGTATTATACAATTAGTGGTCCTCTTAGGCACTAATAAAGGTTTGGCATGCTTTCCAGAATACCACCAAGCTTGTAGCAGAAAATTTCACTTTTCTGTGATGAGGAAGGATGGATTTTTAGTGACAATGAATTTTGCAGGTAGTGGCTCAGTGAATAGCATTGTCATTTCACAGCAAAAAAGATTCTCCAGTTTAATTCTCGATTGGGATGCCTTCAGTTTCAAGTCTGCATGTCCTCCTGTGTTCACATGGGTTTTCTCCGAGTGGTCTGACTTCTTCCCACATTCCAAAGACATGCAGTAGGTGGATTGGACACACAAAATTGGCCATAGGTGTGAATGTGTGGTACAGGAAGAACAGCTATGGCAGGGCTAGCCACCTGGTGGTGGGAACTTTCACTTTAGATGATTACCTCTGTTTAAATGACACCCAGACCCCATGTGTAAAAATGGGGAAAAGGGTTGGAGGGAGGGATATGTAGTCTTGACAGTCATGTGGCAAAAAAGCAAACAATTACTACTTATATCTGAATCAGTATTAATCTACCAAAGACTTTTGATTACCTGCATAATCTCTTATGCAGGTAATCACGCTTCGTAAGACAGAAGTGGCAAACTTCACGACACCCATGCAGATGGACAATAGAGGTACGACTGCTGAATCCTACACAAATGCACTTTATAAGCACTTACACGAGTGCATGGATCGTGCTATCCCACAGAGAACCAAGATGCTATCCTCCAAAAAAAGGAGGCCAATCTGATGGTCTTCTGCCATAAACAAACTCTACAACAGAAGAAAGAAACTGTTGCAAGAGAGAGTAAAATCCCAAGATTGGAGGAACTCCCTGGTCAGCCTCAGTAAGAAGCTGAGATCCCTCGTAAAATCCTCCAAAGCTAGTTATGAAAACAAAATCACCACTGATTCTAAAGACAACCACAAAGCATTCTATAGCTATGTCAAGAATCTCAATGGCAACACTCAGATCTGCTCTGAGTTACAGCACAATCTCACTAAATATACAGAAGCAACTGATATTGCCAACATCCTGGCAGATAGGTTCAGTGCTAACTTTCCCCCCCTCTCACCCCATAAAGGGCCCATTATTACCCCCCTCTCACCCCCTTAAGGGCCCATCTTTATACCGGAAGAATGCAAAGTTCCTGTAATCACGGCCGCACAGGTAAAAATCTCACTCTCCAAAGCCAAGAACACAGCATCCATGGGACATGACAACATCCCAGGCTGCCTTCTACATGAACAACAGAATGAACTGGCACCCCACTTAAGTACCATGTTCAGTCATAGCCTCACCACAGGCTTTGTGCCCATTGAATGGCACACCGCGACGGTTATCCCACTCCACAAATGGGGGGCCACAACAGACCCCGGGAACTACCGCCCCATTAGCCTGACGAGCCTGGTCTGCAAGGCCATGGAATGTATCATCATGGAACTCAAAGACATTGGAGATCTCCAACTCTGGACCAAACACAGTTCGGGTTTGTAAAAGACAGATCATGTCTCCTCAACCTGATAGACTTCTTTGAAGTAGTCATCAAAACCATAGAGGAGAGTAAGGTGGTCTATCTAGATCTCGCCAAGGCGTTCAACACCATACCCCACTCTGTAATTATAGATAAACTCACTAAACTAGGTATAAAATCCCTATGTCACAAGATGGGTTGCCAACTGGATTACTGACAGAACCCACACAGTGAAAGTAGCAGACTCCAAATCAGACTTCAGACCAGTGACAAGTGGAGTACCACAGGGTTCAGTCCTGGGCCCTCTCCTGTTTGGTATCTACTTCTCTGAAGTACAGGCCAACACAGAAGGTCTTTAGCTAACTAAATTTGCAGATGACTGCAAACCAGGAGCCATAAATTGAAACTCCTAATGATGTGGACATCCTACAAAAGGGCCTCACTGAGACAGATGCCTGGTGTCAAAGCCATAGCCTTAAGCTCAATGTCAAAAAGTGCATTGTCATCCCCTTTAGCAAAAACTCTGTACCCATGAACTACCACATAGGCGGTAGTCGACTCAACACCGAAAGTGTGATGAGACCTTGGGACACAGGTGGACAGTAGTCTCTCCTTTGATAATCACATTGCCACAGTGGTCAGGAAATCCTTCTACATGGCACACCTCATCACAAAAGGTTTCTCATCCAGAAAAAAAAAAAAAAAAAGAGGTCATTGTTCCCCCTCTACCCATCACTCATTATAGAGTAAAATGCCCCTTTTGGTATGTATCTCACAAGACATCTACAGCAACTGGAAAGGCCACAAAAATACCTCACAAAGAGAATTACTGGCCTCAAACAGATGCCTTATGCAGACAGACTCAATAAACTCCAGCTTTACTCCGTTGCATATCGCCTACTCAGAGGGGATCTCTGCCTAACATACAAAGCTATGTCAAACCCAGAGCTGGTGGACATGCTCCATGTAAAGAAATCCCAATCCCTGCAAGCTACACACTCTAGGGACCTAAACATTGTCACCACAATAAACAGAACATGCTGGAGGGATAGATTCCTGTCCCAGAGACTTCCCATACTCTGAAACAGACTACCTATGTCAAACAGAGCTCCTCATTAGCACTCCTCAAGAAAAATCTTGATGATTGGATGGGTAATAGGAAATTCAGCCCGGGGATCACTTCTGTGGTTCTGCTTGACAGGGGCACAGGAAAATAATTTTCTTGGGTGGCGAAAGCCAGGGTACCTTTTTGGCTAGGCTTGTATAGGCCCTAGGGCCAATAGCCTAGTACCTACCTATGAACCTATGCATATACCAAGAATAAACCAAGAAAATCCAAAGTACCTTTAATAAAGAAGTTCCTAGGATAATTAACAATAACTGTATAGACTCAAACCTCTCAAATGTCCAGATTTTCACAGGCTGTCCAGATTTCTCTCTCATTTTTGGTCTGTTCCTCACAAAATGTACAGTTTCCTGGCAAATGTTTGAGGAGTGAAGTCACTAAATAATGGCATACATTTGAGTTTCAAACTTCATATCCTTCAGAAAATGCACTCTAATTCAAAATCTATTATTCTGTCACCTTTCAACATTTGTAGCATCAGTATTTAAACTCTGTCCCTCATTTTGGGCCTTTGTTCCCCAATTTATTTTTGGCTTTGTCCAGATTTCTTGTGCTAAGAAGTTCAGAGGTATGATCTGGCTGTTGAAGCCAGATTGTAGCTTAAATATTGCAAATGGAAATAATTTTCCTTTTTTGAGCTTGTGTAGATTTGGTGCTTTGTGTTTTCAATATTCTGAATATTTGACATGCTTTCTCAAACTTTGGATGTTTGATATTTTGATCATTCAGAATACACACAAATACTGTATATATATGTGCATACATACATGAGCATGTATACATATATAAAGATAGATTTGGGCTCATGACAATTCACCAAATGACTTCTCCTTTCAGCTTTTCCCATTAGGGGTCACTACAGTGGACTAAATTATTTCACTGAAAAATAATTCAGAGAGTCAAAAATAGCTGAAAGCCAGTTTCACTGAAAGATCACAAAATTGAATTCAAAACAAATTAAGCATGAAATAATCAGAAACACCCATGGGAAAAGTTTTCAGACAGATTTTTGGCAACCCTTTACTTTAATATTCTAACCTGACAGTTGCACAGTTGTGGACACAAATAACCAATGAAAAATTCAGAAAAATGCCTCAAACAAAACTAATAAACCAAACATACAAATTCAAGGCAGTGTTAGGATCAATAGAAAAGCACACATGAGCAATACAAGGAAAAATTTATTCATTGGGTAAACACAAAGAAAGAAGTTAAGCACTTGTCAGATATACATAAGGACCTCATCAGAATATCTTAGAAGAATGATCAAACATAACTAAATAGTATAACTGGCAAACCTGTGATCAATTACATCTAATCATTGAAAACCAAATTAGTATAAATACTTGCATTTTAGGATAATAAACGCTAAATATAATCTGTGTATAAATAAAATTCATTCAAAACAAAAACTAGTTAAAATCCCCTTAAAAATCAATAAATAAAATACATTTTGATAAAATTATACAATTTTGCAGAATGCAATTACAGCTCACTTCTTAAAGATAAAGCATCATTGAGGCCAGGAAATATGCAGGCCTTCAACCTAGCCTGCCACAATAACTCTTTGTATTCAAGTCTATATTCCCAGGAACCACCTCTAGGATTAAGTAAAACCTGTTCTAAAATGAAAAAATAAATTTATTATTTTGTGTGCAATTTAATTTATGTTTATAAAGTGTGTTATTCTTATTTGCATTACTAATATCATAGTTGTGCTCATAAATTCTCTTCTTGAATGTATGTTCATTTTACCAATAGAAAATGCATGGCAAAAATTGCAAAATGATATATAAATCATGTCCTTAGAATTATAATCACAGGTGTAATTAAATGTAAACTCAGTTCACTGTCTTCAACCTTAATATTTGCCCCTCATATGGGTATTTACATTGCTTACAAAAGCAGCATTTTTAAACCTTTAAACCTTCTATTGTTTAAGACAGAAATGGAATCTACATTTGCCGATTCAAACTTCTTCTTAATGCTTGGATGTCATTTATACACAAATGAAGGTTGATTACCATTTATTTATGGTGACATCACATTGGATAATCTTCCAAGGTTTATTGTAAACTGTTTTAATAGCATTGGTCTCACCCCCAAATGTCAACATAGTTTGTTCAGAACATTTATTCAAATCCTCTTCGTGCGTTTTGTTGTGAGCATAATTACCTCTTTCTAAAAGGGAAAGGCACTTATTCTTCTTATTTAATATCTCATTCTTAATCTCAAATAATAATTTATTGGGATAGCCCCTGAAGGTAAATATGTCAAACGTTCTATCTCTTTAAGAAATTATTATCAGAAAGAGTTCTAGATATACTGACCATCTGATTGTTTACTAGACCTCTATTCTGGCTCAGCTGGAAAAATGTAAAAATCTGTTGGAAAATGTGGGTTTCCTGTATAATCTAGATTAAAATTTCTGATGTGTGAAATCTTTGATAATCCACACATCCAAATACCAGAGTAAGTAAAGGTAATTTTTTTTTAGTGCTATTCAAAAGGTTATAAAATCTTGTAGCTCTGATAGGCTACCTTTCCAAACAAAATGTCATCCAAAAATCTTAAATAGATGGCTATATGCTCCATATAATTTAACTTGAACACATAAATCTGCTCCCACTACCATAGTAGCATACTGGCATATAATGGGGTACAAGTTGTGCCCATTGCCACACCAGTCACCTGTTTAAATAAGTGCCTTCAAAATACATAAAATTATTGTAAAGCACTAAATCCATAAATTCACCTATAAATATTTAATTCATTGTTGGACAAAAAGTCACATAAAACTAAAACATCCATAAACCAACTCCTACCCAATTGATGGGAGATGAAAGAAAATAAATCTACCACATCAAACAGTAACCAGAAACCACTTGTTTACAAAAATCCTGTCTAATGTTAATCTTTAAGAACATACAAAAATATCATGTTTCCCATCTACAAAAAGGGCTAGTAACTGGGTTTTGGAAGCACCTGCAACTACTGTAGGGCAAAATGGGGATCAGGTGTATTCTTATGTATCTTAGATATGCCAGAGATGGTCAGTATAATAGGATGCTCTACCCAAAGAAATGTATATAGCTTAAAATCTATTGTTGCCTGATCAAACAAATCCTTAAATAAAAAATCCGTTTTGTGGTAAGCAATATTAACTTCATTTTTCTACAGTTTAGCATACTGCAAATCATTGCCACGTATGTTATGCAGCTTAGTAGAATAATCAATGGCATCAAAACTATGCCCCCCTCCCTTATACTGCTTCATAATTCTAATATTTCTATAGTTAATCAATTTACTCCTTAAGCAGCTCTCATCTTCAGACATATTAGGACATGAAAAATAATGTCTGTTGGAAAACCGACCAGACATAATTTTACATAGTTTTTCAAACAATAAAGTAGGATGTGGGGGAGGGGGTTAATGTGCTCTTTCTTGTAAATTCTACAGAACATTGTGAATATATAGGTTGAATGTGATATATTAATTTCAAGTTTAACTTTCTAACAAAGTTTCAACTCAATTATAATATCTGCTATGTCCATTTTGACACTAGGCCCAAATGTAAAACCTCTGCCGAACAATTCTAGCATCAATGTCTGCTTTACTAAAACTAAATATGTTAAAACCATTACTTTCATAGACAAATGGTGTTTGTAGAACAGAGAAAGTGTCACCATCAACATATGACAATTTACCAATGTTAAACATTGTGGAACTTGAAGCCACATCATAGCTTTCCACAAAAGAATGATCAGAAAAATTGTTAAAATTCTCAGAGGAACTTAAAATATTCACCTCATCTAAATTCATTTCATTATCACTATGATCATGATTTTCTATATGTCAACTGGAATTTATAAGGAGAGACTGTTCAAAATTACTTACAACACAGTTGGATTTCAATTTACTTCTAGGCAAGGGATACGCTTGATCCTGAGAATACTCAAGATCATCACTTGCCAATTTGTTAGATTGCCTAACTTTAAATGTTATGTTGTCCTATCTTGCCTTCCTTCTTACCAGTTCGGTTTGGAACAGATTGTCAGTTCTGACTTGGCCGCATTACTAAAGCTCGAGGTCTTCCACTGGGTTGTGGCTGTATCCCTTATCCTATCATACTCTAGTGTAACTCCCCAGATCTCATTTGCTGCATAACAGATCACAGGCTTCCATCTTGGCTCTGGCTAACTGAACCACTTTATTATCTTTTATTACCTTTCATTACCCTTTATTAAAATTTTTCTATTTAGTTATTGTAGTTAGTGGATTCATTCGTTGTTGGTTTGTTGCTTTTGGCTATCGTTCCATTAGGCCTTGTTTTATCCCCTATCCCGGTTAACTAGCTTTTGACTACATTGTTTGACCCATTTAAATTAGAGGGCTAACACTACCCACTTTAGTTAGAGAGCAGTTGTTTTCGGAGTGCATGTTGTTTATTACAGTTTTTCTACTCTTTAGATAAGGGGCATCAGCCTTTAAGTTAGAGGGCTGCCGCAGCCCGTTTTAGTTAGAGGGCAACCTAACCCCTCTCTTACTCTAGTTAGAGAAGTTTGTCGGTGTAATATACTTCAAAAAACAATAGCTACAACAATAATTTCTGCTCTTCTGTGCATATGTGTGTGTGTGTGCGTGTGTGTGAATTGTGTATTAACATGTCAAAAGAGCACAAGGAGACTAAGCCTTCAAGTTTTACAAAGCAGTAAGTGCACTCAAAAGATGTCCATTACGGACTCTCATACTATTTATGTTTCTTGCTTAGGAGCAGTTCTTCTGCAAGACTCATGCTCACTCCTTTAGCTCTAGAATGCTATTAGAGCATAGGAATAAGTTGATTGTTAGAGGTTGGTTAAAGTCTCCCTTCCAGGAAGCCTTGGAAGAAGGCCTGGCTACATCAGGATCTCAAAATTCTCCTTCAGCTAAAATCAGACAAGTCAAAAAGATAGTCTCCCTCTTCAGGACAATTTGAACCTGCCAAGCAAAATTGTATCTCTGGCTCCAACCACTTCAGAACCGACAGACAGTTTCATCAGTGCCACCAGTTTTGGTGCCAATGGAATTTGAAATCAGGACCCAGTCCCCAGAATTGGAACCGGTTAGTCCTCTTCTGAGATCAGAAGTTTTACAGTCAGTCAAATCTCCCACCCTCTCCTCTAGGTCCTCCAGGAGCCTTTTGGATGATGTGGATAGGGTGGTGCATATGCTTCTGAAGACAGGCACTGACCAAACTTTTTTCAGCCCCAACCCACTGAGATTCAGAGCCAGCCAAGACTACCCCATCGACATTGATTCCTCCTCCTCTGAGCCGACCTAGGGCATCGGAGCTGGAATGCTTGTAGCAGATTGTTGTGGAACCATCGGAGTTGAGAACCATCCCAGTTTCTTTGGCACCGACTACTGCTCAGACATCCTCTGTTCTGTCAGCGGACTCTAAGAGCTGATGCTCTTTGGTCGGGTCAGGGGAGTGGAGTTGAATCGGACAGTTGTCAGATACAAACATACCTCTTGGGGCTTTGGCGTTGGTGAGCTCAGCTCCTACATAAGCTTTGGAGCCAATCCCCTTTGTACTGGCGATTTCTTTTGGCTCTTCGGAGATGGTGGGATTGTCAATTGGGGAGGGGGCCTTTTGAACTGATGAGGACAGTGCTGTTGCCCCAGGCAGCTCCACTCAGAGGATCCAACATTCCTCCCTCTAAAGTGCCGGCATCTGTCTCTGCACCACACCATCCACAGACCTGTGGAGACCCTAGGCACCCCATCGGGTGAACCCCTCACTTCCGAAACCTCTGCAGAATATGCCTCTGAAGAGGTTCCTCATAAGAGACTCTGCAAGAGGAAGCACTTGGACTCCCTGGAGGAGTAAGTCACCTTGGACACAGAACTCTGAGTTGGAAGGGTCCCCATGGTCACCCTCTGAGGATGTCTCCTTCACAGACATCCTGGAAATCCTTAAACAGGTGGCTGGAATCCCATCGACCCTTCTGATGAGTCTGATTACCTGAAGGCCTTTGGGTCTCACTCTTCAGCCACTTGGGTGTCTCCCCCTTTTTCCCCCCTTTCGACAAGCTCATGGAACTAGTTAGTTGAAAGGTGTGAGAGTCTCCAGATACAGTAGAACCTGTCCCTAGGAGGTCAAGTAAGTTTATTACAACCCCTTCAGATAAGGATTATTTGACTAAAGGTGTCCCTGTAGATGCTATGGTGGTGGCAGCAGCCACCAAGGAGCTTTCTGAAACATCCTCATCTGTCCATCCACCGAACAAAGACTCTTGTACGATGGATAGATACAGGAAGTGCATGTTTTCCTCAGGGACATTTAGACTCAGATCACTGAAATACCAGATGCATTTTACAAGACTACAAAAGGATCTCCTGAAGGAGTTAGGAGATGCTCTTCAAGGTACAGTAGCTTTGGGGGTCGCCAATAAGGTATCTTCCCAGCTCTCCACCTTAAACTCTGTGATCAACACCTCCATGAAACTCATTTCATAAGCAGCAGATGGAGCAAGTAGAGCAGCGAGTTCAGGAATTTCCCTAAGGAGACCTTCCTGGATGCACTTAAGTGACTTTGCACAACCCTTCAAGTCTTTGTTAATGCCCCATTTGATGGCTCATCTCCTTGTTCAAGCCAAAAGTTAGAGATGCTAACCAGGTATGAACAAGAAGGAAAATTGCTCTGATATAGTAGTCCATTTTTCCAAAACATCAAGACCTTATCCGAAAGGCCAGAAGAGGGGGAAAGATATGGTTCCAGAAATCCAAGAAAGTTTGTCAATGCACACATGGTGACTCTTCCCCCAGGGGCAGAGGGGGAAATACTAAATGGAAGATGCCACCCACATGGCAGAGGGAGTCCGCAAAAATCAGGCAACAGGGATTCTTTCCATGGCAGGCCCTTTCAGCACTCCTGAGAGGAAGCCAGTCTGTCCAGCTCTGGAGGCAGTTGGGGGATGCTCACATTTGTACCCAGAAGCCTGGCTAGAAATAACAAGAGGCAAGTGGGTACAAAGAATCATATCCAGAGGCTACTCTATACCCTTTTCTCTTCCCATCCCAAACAAAGAAAATGCCAGATGTTCCACCAAGTCAGAGGGATCAGGCAACCCTAGAAATTCAAAAGTTGCTAGGGAAAAAAAAAGGCATCAACAAGGTCCCTGCAGACTTAATCGAGATTCTTTTTAGTGCCAAAACAAACATGGGACTGGAGACCAATTTTGGATCTCAGCAAATTAAACAAATCAGTGAAAAAGACTAAGTTTCAGATGCTAACACTGCAGTCAATACTTCCTTTTTTTGGGAAAAGACAATTGGATGGGCTAGACCTCCAGGATGCGTACTACCACATAAAGATGAACAGACCATCCAGGAGACATTTACTCTTCTCCTTACCAGTTCAGAGCTCTGCACTTTGGTCTCACTACAGCCCCCCCAAGAGTGTTCACCAAATGTATGGCAGTAGTCATGGCTCACCTGAGACATCTAGGATTCCGAGTGCTTCTGTATCTAGACTACTGGCTCCTAACTGCCACCATCAAGCATCTACTACTGGAAGTGAGAGACACCACTATCTCTTTGCTCTCACATAGAAATCATGAAACTACAAAAAATCTGCCTTGTTGCCATTGCAACATATCTTATTTATAGGAGCGGACCTAGACACTGTAAACATGATGGCAAAAATACCTGCAGAAAGAGTTTCAGTTCTGAGACAACTAGTCTTCAATCTTCTCTCAAAGACAAAAGTTCAGGCGAGAACAGTTTTTTTAGGTCTTGGGAACCATGCCAGCAGCTATAAGTTTAGTTCCACTAGCATGCATGCAGATGAGAATTCTACAATGGCTACTTTCCATCCAGTGGTCTTTACAAGAACTACCCATGTCTCACCAAATTCTGTTGAGTCATGCAAGAAGGACCTTTACTGTTGGCTTCACTCCATCCATGTGACATTAGGTCAACCCTTTCTTCCACCATAGCTCATGGCGACTGACCACGGATGCCTCCCAGATAGGGCGGGGGCATTATCTGGGCAGGACAGTTCAAGGTACTTGGCAGGATCACGAGGACCATTTGCATATCAATGTCTTCGAGATGAGAGTAGTGCTTTTGACATTGCAGGCACTCCAACACTCTCTCCTGCTGAGAACAATTGCGATACAGACAGACATGTCAGTTGTTTGGTACACAAACAAGGAGGAACCAGATCTTATTCCCTTTGTCGAGAGGCCCTCAAAGTATGGCAGTAGGCAATTTCCTCCCAATGCTTTCACATAGCAATGCACATCCCATGGAAATCCAATGTGATAGCAGACAAACTCAGCAGAGTGATTCTCATGCCTCATGAGTGGTCCCTAAAGCAAGAAGTAGCAGAGAGAATTTTCCACAAATGGGGCCAGCCTTGCTGCGACCTTTTTGCCACATCCATGAATGCCAAATGCAGCAGCTATTTCACCCTGATCCTCCCTCTGCGGGAGTGACCAAGGGATGCACTTGTATACGATTTGCCCTCGGGACTCCTTTATGCTTTCCCTCCCTACCCTTTGATTCCCAAGGTTCTCCAGAAAGCCAGCTCATTGGGAAGCCAGCTGATTTTCATTGCACCATACTGACATCATCATATTTGGTTCCCCTTCCTTTGGCCTCATCTTCAGGAGGAGCCATGGGTTCTGGACACAGTTCCAGACCTTCTGACACATACGTTTGGAATGCTCCATCCTTCTCTTCAAACCCTCAGACTGACAGCTTGGCACCTCCAATTCCCAAAATAGCCAGGCTTTCTAATCTCCCTCATTCAGTCAAATATATCTTAATATCTTCAAATAAGACTTTGACCAAAAGATTACATATCAGCAAATGGAAAAGATTTTCTTTCAGGGCAATGACAAAACATATTGACCCCTTTTCTGCTCCCATAACTGTTATTCTTGAATTTCTGGCCAAATTATTTATTGAAGGCATGGCTGCAGATACTATTCGTGTTCAAATAGCAGCTATATCTAATTTCCATATGAGCGATATCGTCCGTAACTTCATGTCCCACAAACTTTCTAAAGCCTTTCTGAGGGGAACTGTTTTGTTAAGACTTCCCATAAGAGCTCCTCTACCACCAAGGGACCTAAATTTTGGTCTGTCCCATCTGATCCTCCCCACTTTTAAACCTGCCGCCTCTTATTTAAAAATTTTAAGCTGGAAAACAGTTTTCTTGATTGCTATCACTTCTGCTAGAAGAGTTTCAGAAATGCAAGCATTATGCATCAAGCCTCCATATATGATTATTCATAAAGACAGTCTCCCTCAGAACAAATCCATTGTTTCTACCAAAAGTATGTTCAGAGTCTAACTTAAATCAGTCAATTGAGTTACCATTTTTTTCCCAAACCATGGCAGCAAGGCAGAATATATGCTTCACCAGCTGGATGTACATAGACAATTACATTTTTACTTGCATAGAACAAAAGACTTCAATCAGTTATTTGTCATTTTAAGAGGCAAAAAAAGGTGCCCCCATTTCTAAGGTCACACTCTCAAAATGGATCTCAGATTGTATAACTTATATATATAAATCTAATGACAAAGCTCTCCCCTTTAGAGTCAAAGGCCATTCTACAAGAGCCATGGCAACCTCTTCTGCATTTCGAGCTTTACTGACACTTGATAGCATTTGTGCTGCGGCGACTTGAGTAAGGCCTCATACCTTTATCACTTATTACAAAGTCAATTTGGCCTCCAGAGACAGGGCCTCCTTTGGCTCCACTATCCTGGAGAATAAACTCCCATAAGCCACCCAGAAAATATGGCGCTAGGGAAGCTGTCCCAACCAGTAAGGAGGAAGGCGAGATAGGACAACATAACAAAGAAGTTGTGTACTCACCATAACATTCCATGTTTGCTGTCCATCTCGCCTTCATTCTTACATCACACCCTCATTCCCCCTACTTATGGTTCCTGGAGAACAAAGAGTTTTTTTTCCTTGGCAGCAGTGTCTCTGACCTTCTTCATTGTCTTCATATGATGATTGGATAATACCTTAGGTACCTATAGTTATCAGCAAACAAGATCTGAGGATTTGCACTAGAGTATGATGGGATAGGGATACAGCCATGAGCCACTGGAAGACCTCGATCTTTAGTAATGCGGCAGAGTCTTAACAGAGGATCAGTTCTGAACCCAACCAGGAAGAATGAAGGTGAGATGGACAACAAACATGGAACGTTATGGTGAGTAAAGTTCTTTTATCAATCACATTGTCAGTGTTCTTAAACACTTTACAGTAATCAACATTCTTAACTTCAAGCAAAAGATCACCCTTAAGAGAAGAATTAATTTGTTGAATTTCATCATCAATCTGTCTATCTGCTTCTCATTGTCTCTAATAATAACCCTTAAGACCGTGCATACACATACATCAAATATTATAATTAATTCATTAGCATCTTCATCCTCTGGAATTTCCAGTCTGAGCACTTTGGGTACTCTTCTATATAGGACACATTCCTTTAAGTACCAATTGTCAAGCTGTAATGATTTGTATTTCAATCATTTAAAAAAAAAAAAAGTTAATTGTGAATCAAAAGTTCCACTTACAGTGGGTGGACAAGTGGACATAGTAAACTCAAAGGTTGTTGTTTGTAACCAAGAATTAAAATTAAATCTGACTGCAGCTTGGTCACACCGGATATCAGTTACTTGAATCGCTTCAGCTATGTACCATCATGTAGAAAATGAACGTTATTCACTCACTAATGGAAGGGGCATGTGTCAGATTAAGTTGAATGTCTGTGCATTTCTTGGCCTCAATGATGTTTTATCTTTAAAGGAGAGTGCTCTGCAATTATGTGTTTAAAAACTGTAAAATTTTATCAAGAGAATTTAGTTTATTTATTAAAACCAAGAGCAAGTCTACCACTATTCCAACGAATGCGTCTTTAAGGCAAATAGCAATCAAAAATGTAAAACACTGACACATCCAAGGCTGGAATAAAAACAAGAACTTTACTGTGCACAAACACAAGTGCTTTTCATTTTTCGCTTCTTCAGGTGTAAAAACAGTACAATGAAAACACACCCTTTAAATACACTAATAAAATCACATGACCAAGACTTATTGAAACTAATAACACAATTAAAGAAATACATACAATAAAAACCACAGCATAAAAACCGCTGAAAATATATGAAAAATATATAAAAAACAATTTATATAGATTAATCAATTAACGCTTTACAAATCTAGACTTGAGTTTTGGTCTAAGGGGAACACATTCATTAAGCCCACAGCCTGCATCTCCCCTCATCCTGACAATCCATTTTGCCTCCAATTCCTCAGTTCTTAAACGTACATCTCCTAACCTTACATCCTCCACTATTCTCCCAATAGCTATAAACTTAAAACTGTGTGTGGAATTAGTATTAAGCACATGCTTAGCTAGAGCATTAGTTTTATTCTGCTTAGAAATATTGTAAATATGCTCTCCGATTCATTCTTTGAACAATCAGTTTTGCCTATGTAAAACTTTTTGCATACAATATAGTATGCAAGATACACTATGTGCTCACTATTACAAGTGGCAGATACATTAAAGGTGTATTCTTTCATTTGGTCAGGATGAAAAAACTTTCCACTAGTATAAGTAGACAGTACTTGCATCTGCCACATGGCCACATACCAATTCTTTCTCTATTAGTAGCTGCAGATTTTGTATAACATAACCTCCATCTCAATGACTTGCTATTTCTGAACATAAATCTTGGTGTACTGTCTAAATATGGCAATAATTCAGAGTCCGTAGTAAGGATGTTTGTTGACTAT